>NC_056738.1:215942658-216167658 GCF_019279795.1 Protopterus annectens
CTCCTATTTAACCTGTTTACAAATAATTTCCACAAGGCTACAACATCAGCCACCCTAATACAGTATGCAGATGACTCCACAGTCATTTGTTCTGCTTCAACTCTACCAGAACTTCAGAACTTAACCCAAACATCCTTCACTGACATTGAATCATGGCTGGTTGATGCACAATTAATCCTTAACCCAAATAAAACAAAACTTGCTCTTTTCTATCCCACTAAACTTAATACCCAACCCACTTACTTCAATATCATATCCAACAACAACACCATAAGAGAACCTGTTCCATCCACCAAGCTTCACGGTGTTATCATTGACCAAAACCTGAATTTCAACCTACATATTGCACAGACTCACAGACTGTTAAAAAAGTCCACAAGAAAATTGGCACTCTATATAGATGTAAAAATTACCTGACCCCAAACTCCAGAATAACCACCACCAGAACTTACCTTCTGTCAACTTTACTATATGCCTCAACCATCTTCACCAACATCTCCAAATCTGACCTAACCAAGTTAGATTCCTGCTATAACAAAATAGTAAAATTTGCTACAGGTTACCCTCCTAGAACCCATCACTGTAACGCACTAAAACAACTATCTTGGCTAGAACTACCTCACCAACTCATCCTTGCACAATTCTATTGCTCACTTCAAATGCTTTATGATGTCGAAAAAACTCCAGCCCTACAAGGCCTTCTCACCCCCTATACAAGCTCCCGTCAACCAAGATCCACCAGTAAATCCCTATTATAAGCAAGCAGGAGAAAAAATAGTGCAGGGTACTCATTATACTCCCATTGCATTGCCAAACAGTGGAATTCTCTTCCGCTAACACTCAGAATTATTACTAACGTAAAAGGCTTCAAGCATCTGACCAGCTCATTTCACAAATTCATGGGCATGTAAATGTAATGGGGTTGGTTAGTCCAGTCTACAGAATTATTACTAACATAAAAGGCTTCAAGCATCTGACTAGCTCATTTCACAAATTCATGGGCATGTAAATGTAATGGGGTTGGTTAGTCCAGTCTATGTTGTAGTAGCCTATAAGTTTTTACCATTTCTCTATATCTTTACCATAGCACAGCCAAGATGTAGCTGATTCCTAAGCTGTAGTCTCACTACGCCAACTCTCTGCTTCCAGAATGCACCATCCATTACTATAGTGCCTATTTATAATTTTTTTTTCACTAGATTAGTTTGCCACAACTATTGCCACCTAGAAGCACTGTAACTACCTGTCATGTATTTTACTCTTGACCAGTTTCATCCTGTTTTCAGTTATTTTAAAGCTATTATGTTTTGCTATTTGTATTGTCTTTTTATCTTCATTGTGTGTTAAAATATCTTACTACTAACATTCATCTACTAACACTTTTGTTGGAGCTTTTCTCTCCAGGCCTTCACTGAAAAAAGGGTTTTATGCCCAGTCGGACTCTCCCAGTAAACAAATGTAAAATAAAATAAATAAATAAATACAAATATATACAGTAGAGTCTCCGTTAACCAGGAGTCAAGCAAATGGCACTCCCAAGCAACTGGCAAATTTGCTTTGCTCGAATGCCAGTATACAAGCCAATCAAAAAGTGGAGACTCTTCTGTTCAATGTGGAACTGTGGGCAGTTCATCATTGAGTAGAAGTGGCTCCACTCTGCAATTTTTGATTGGCTCAGATACCGGTATAGTAGCAAATCAAAAATTGCAAAGCAGCTATCAAGCAACTGGAAACTACACTTAATCAGCATCTACCAATCCCAATGGATGTTGGTTAAGTGAGATTTTACTGTATATATATATATATATATATATATATATATATATATATATATATATATATATATATATATATATATATATATGTATATATATATATATATATATATATATGGGTCCCCTTCAGTCGATCGAACGCTTACAAGTTCGAACCACATATGGCCGAGACCATATGTTCGAACTTGTAAAAGTTCAATCTGACTGAATGGAGATCTCTGTACAGAGCGGAAAGGGAAGAATTCCCATTTCCGCAATGAAGTGCGATCTCAGAGTTGGCATATTTATGTAAGGGGGGTGTGGCCGCCCTGCTATAGACATTTAGCTTTGTGTTTTTTTGTTTTATATGTTTTTATTTCAGTGTTAAGTCTATCTGCACTGGACATACATCCTGCATTTTCTTTGTGACAAAACTCTGAGCTCACTTCAGCTGTTGTAAATGCCTCATCCAGTACATGCCAAATTGAGCATTGTACTCAGTTATTGGTCTAATGAGGGATGAGTACAGTGGGACTGTAATTTCCTTGGATCTGGATGCCATATCTTTACTTATAAGTTGTGTCACATAGAAAGACACTGTGGGCACTTGGCAATCACAGTTCAGGTTACTATCTGTGTACCTAGATCTCTCACTTCTACTCTTAGGGGTATGCTATTGATGTTATAATTTGCAGGGGTATTTGACTTCCCAAAGGGTATGGTAATGCATTTTTTTCACATTTAATTTTAGGCCATGGTTCTGGCACCAATCACTTGTCTAGACCCTCATGAAGGATATCTACATCGTTGGAGAATTCAGTGATTCCCCAGCTTGCAGTCATCAGCAAACCTTGTCATCCAGAGGCCTTTCCCATTTGCTTTGACTTCAGAAAAGTACATTCTAAACAAAAGTGGTTCCAGCAATGAGCCATGTGGCACACCACTAGTAAACGGCCTCTTGCTGAATCGGGATTCACCCAATTTAACCACACGTGTCTTGTCTGTCAGCCAGTTGATTATCCATCTGGTGATGTAGGGAATTATATCCAGTTTTTGAGTTTATTTATAATACATGAATATGAATTGTGTCAAATGTCTTGGGCAAGTTGAGGTAGGCAGTATGTACTGATTTATCCTCATCCAAGGCCTTAGAGTCTTTCTCAAAAGAATCCACCAGATTCAGTAGGTATGACCTGCCCTTCTAGTGTTTAGAGGTTTCCTATGTCATTATTTATCAGGTCTATGATTATTCTTTCCATGGTTTAACATGTATGACTAGTCAAACTTATGGGTCTGTAATTTCCCAGGCCAGTAGATGGTCCCCCTTTATGCAGAGGGATGACTGTTGCTGTCCTCCACTCCTTCGGGACAAAGTTAGTCCAAAGGCTGTAGTTAAATTGAGATCCTAATAGGCCTGGTAAGGCCTAATTTAAGCGGTTTAAGAGGCAAACTGGTATATCATCAGGCCACATTGAAGCCATGTTTTTAGCTTTACAGAATACTGTTGCAACCGGTTCTTTGGTGATAGTTGGCAATGGAGTGGTGGCGGGTATTTCTTGGGAGAGAACTGGGGGTGATGAGGCTATTAAATGTGAGCTGAATTTTTAAGTCAGCAGATTTGCTGCATCTTCCAGCTGAGTACAAGAGATGTCATCTACAACTAGTACTGCAAATTGTTAGGTGTTGCCCTTAAGAGTGCTGACACAATTGAAAAATGCCTTATGGTTATCTTTAGCTTTGGAGGGTATTTTTACCTCAAGGTCTGCTTTCACGGACTTGATTAGTTCCCTGAGTCACTTGTTTAAATGAATAAGCAACTTTTTGCTCTGTTGTGCACATTCCCTCTTACTTCTCAACAGGATTTTCTTCCTTTTGTTGTACAACCTATTAATTCCAGGTGTCCACCAGGGTGGCTTGTTTCTGAGGTTTGACCTGGGTATATTTTGGTCTGGTACTGCCATTTCTGTTAAGCTGTTTACATGGCCATACCGGGCTTTTATAGATGCCTCTGCAAAGGTTTCTGTGTTTCCGGAATTTGGGGAGCTAGGAAACTAACTATGCTGTCCTTTAATAGGGGTTAATTTACTTTAGAGACGTTCTTAAAGTTTTTGAGGCTGGGTGGGGAGACGAGTTTTACCTTTATTTCAAGGGAGACCATTTTATAATCTGATCATATCAGTGAGGGCATCAGAATGGGGGTGCAGCACTATCCCATATTTGTGGGTAGCAGATGTAGGTTCTTAGGTTCATAGTAGGCTCATAGATTAGTACTAGGCTAACTGCCCTTCTGGGCCATTTTAAGCCTAGCTAATTACCCTATGTGAGAATAATACCCTGTACCTTGTGTCTGTAAGGTAAACATCTTAACATTTATGACAACATCCTAACCCTTTTATGCCAACCTCCCATCCCCTTCCCAGGATATGTGTTCCCCTAGGGGGAGTGCAGACTAGCACGTTCCAGGACACTTGAATTTACAAAGTCAAGAAATCTTCGGGCCTCCATGTTATTGGTCATGTATTTCTCCCAATTAATAGAGGGATAGTTAAAATCCCCCATGAATATGTCACTGGGCTGGATGGTGAGTGATTCTAGTACAGGGATCTGTAAGCCAAAAGCAGGTACTGGCCTGATGGATGAGAAGAAGATGGTGAACCTCAGCATGATATTGTCATAACATACTGCCATTTATTGTGCATCAGACAGACCCGGGTTATACTGATGTTCTGCTTGATGGAGAAAGGGAGTGGATACTTATAGACAGGTCTGGAAACAGCTACACTGGAGGAGATGTTAAGGACAACCTGCTTCTATTGGTGAGATACAATGTGTTTAGGCATTGCAGCAGTACTACTATTATGTCTTCTGTACTCTGATTTAATGAAAGATCTGACAAAAGGTTGAATGAATCACTTTACATCCTCACAGCATGAGGTTTGCATGTGAGGCTCTCATCTGGATCTGCATGTCCTCCTTATATTCATGCAGGTTTATGCAGGGTACTCACATTCCAATGGCAATCAGTAAGCAGGTTATCAAACAGATAAGCAAACACAAATTGCCCATAGAGGTGTGTGTGTGTGTGTGTGTGTGTGTGTGTGTGTGTGTGTGTGTGTGTGTGTGTGTGTGTGTGTGTGTGTGTGTGTGTGTGTGTTTTTGTGTGTGTGTGCGTGCTTCTGTGTCTGAAACTACACTCTGGGAATAACAACAGATGTTTATGGGGGTTATTAAATGAGTTGGATATGACTTGACTACAATAGCTGGGTGGGTGGAAGTCTGGAAGACTGGATGGCTGGACAGATGGATGTACAGACAGATGGATGGATGGATGGATGGATGGATGGATGGATGGATGGATGGATGGATGGATGGATGGAAAAATGGATGGATGGATGGATGGATGGACAGTTGATAGATCTTTAACTCTGTTGACTGTCACTGACTATTTGCTTTGCTCTTTCTCCATACCTGAGTCTTCCTAGTGGATTATTGAAGGGGCATACTCATTTCTTCAAACTTGGGGATACATGTTTGAACATAGGAGGATAGAGGAATAACTCCAAGGCATTTTCATGAATGGAAATAAAGAGACTGTGTTTATACCACTCCTCTTGTTAGAAATAATGGTTACACCAGTTACAAATGTGACGACCGGGGAGGATGTCTCATATAAGAGGAAAGGATAACAAATACACACAGTAAAGTACAATTTCCCTTAGAGAGATCACAGTCAGTCTGGGGCTGGTTGCTCCCTTGCTCTCCAGGTCCCCAATAAGACTCCCCACTGGCACAGCTATAGGGCCCAGATCTTAGCCTAGCTGGCACGCTAACCTCCAGCACCATCTCTGTCCCACCAGTGCTTCGTTTCCCTGCCCAGGTAGCTGACACACCACACACACTTTGAGATAAGTATTTCTACAACTTCACAGACACTCCTGGGACGGGCTGACACAGATTGTCCAGCTGTGCCCCTTTATCCAGACTATACTTTAGTAATTTCTGCCACCACCAGCTAATACTTATCAGCTACCCAAAGGCCCTTAAAAGGGTGCCCAATTATTACTGCGCAATATTATTATCCAATTGGTAATGTGACTATTCAGTCTAAGGCTTATTAGAGTGACTTATTACAATAAACTCTATAAATATGCAATGTACTCTAGAACTTACTTATCTCTACACAAACTAGCCACGGGTAAAGGGTTTAAAATATTTAATAATAAATAATTAAAACATAAGACAATTCTACCACACCACAGTGATATCTAAGAGTTCAGAAATCACACGGAAACTTAAAATACAGTAGGAAAGTTCTGATATAACAGAAAAACATTTGTCTAACTTTCCTCTAGGTTCCTAGCTATTACTACAAGAAAACATACTTCTAAGACACTACTTACATAAGACAACAAGCAGAGTGCTGATAATGGGATATCAAGATCAAAATGCTCACAGTCTCTCTTTGAACAATAGTTTTTAAACTCACTAACAAACAGCTCTGCCAGGGCCCTCCCAGATTACATCATTTTGACACTTAGATTTTCCCAGTATACACATTACATCACTTTGACACTTAGTCTGGAGTTCCCAGGCCAACAAACTGCATTATTTAACAATCTAACACCTGCTCAGGAAACTACAACAATAAAAGACATTTCACATGTACACTCTAGCAATTATTCCTTAAGTTAAGACAATAGAAAAAATGTGTTCAGACGGCCACTTCAGCACCATTATCTAGATAATTTTATCTTCAAAGAACATTTGAAATGCTTGGCTTAGTTTTCCTTACAGCAGATGGCAATGTTGCAACAATCTTGAAGTTCACATTTTCCAGTGTCTTCTTTCATTTAAGAAACAAGGCTGTATTTTACATTTATATTTACAAGTGATAGAATTATGTATCAAATTCTATTTGACTAGGTTGGCAGCCTTCGTCCATCTTCCACCAATCTTCACATCTCTTCCCCCCTGGAGAACTCAAGCTAGCTTTTCAAGTGATCCTTGATAAACGCCGCTTGAGAGGGTTAGGTCTATCTGAGGGTACCACACCCCAATCCCTGTCTTGAGAGCCCATCTGCACTGGCATTGCTAATCCCACTGCGGTGCTACACTGACATATCACATGCTTGCAACCCCAGGCTCCATCTTAGCAACTTGGCATTTTGCTGACTGGCTATTTTTAACCATGTTAGAGGGTTGTGATCTGTCATTACAATGAATTTTCTTCCATACAGATAAGGCTGACGTTTCTCTAATGCTAACACTATGGCTAGACATTCCTTTTCTACAGCTGCATAGCATTCCTCACTGGGTTGGAGCATATGACTGAGATCAACCACTGGGTGCTCTTCTCCCTCTGAAGAAATCTGACTAAGTGCAGCCCCCACACCATGGTTTGAAGCATCGACCTGCACAACAAATTTCTTGCTGTAATCTGGACTGGCTAACACAGCGGGTCCTCCGAAAGCTTCTTTAAGCTTATGAAATGCCTGCTTACATGCTGAGGTCCAGACTACCTTATCTGGCCTGTTCTTCCTTCTCAGGTCTGTGAGGGGAGCAGCTATGGTACTATAATTGGGGACAAACTTTCTGTAGTACCCTGCTCTCCCTAAGAATGCCCTCACCTGCTTTTTAGTAACAGGTGCAGGCCATGCCTGAATAGCTTCCACTTTGGCAGGTTCTGGCCTTACCTTACCACTCCCCTCTCTATGTCCGAGTTAGGAGACCTCTGCCAAACCCGCTTGACATTTGCTCAACTTAATGATCAACCCTGCCCTCTGTAGTCTGCCCAACACTGCCCTGACATGCTGAAGGTGCTCTGGCCAGGAATGGTTGTAGATGACAATATCATCTAGGTAAGCAAGGGCAAACCCTCCTTCTCTTGCTAGGATATTATCCACCAGCCTCTGGAAAGTCACTGTGGCATCTTTGTGAACTCGTACAAGCCAAAAGAAGTCACAAAGGCTGACTTTTCTCTAGCACTGGGAGTCAAGGGCACCTGCCAGTAACCCTTGGTAAGATACTTAGCTCCACCCAGCTGCTCTAGGGCCTCATCTGTCTTAGGCATTGGGTAAGCATCTGACTCTGTGTGACTATTTCATTTCCTGTAATCCCCACAGAACCCAGTGCTGCCATCCTTCTTTAGCACTAGAACCACTGGCGAGGCCCAGGAACTGTTGGACTCTTGAATCACCCCTAGTTCCAACATCTCCTGTACCTCCTCCATCAGAGTCTGTTTGACTCTCTCAGGCACCCTATAAGGGGCCTGCCTAATAGGCCTTTGGGGTCCTGTATCCACCTGGTGCGGCACCAGTGGGGTGCACCCTGGTTTCCCAGTGAGCATGTCCCCAAATTCCAGCAACACTGCTCAGATTTCTCAAACCTGGGTAGGAGATAGCTGCTGGGACATTGATACCCCTTCCATCGAGGTTTCAGCCCGAGCCTCACTGAGGAGATCAGTCCCCAGATCTCCCTCAGCCTCCTCCAGCAACCCACTGCAAATACTCAGCACAAGGGCCTCCCTATCATGGTAAGGTTTCATCATGTTAAAATGGTACAATTTGTGCTCCTGCCTTATGCCTAGCAGTTCCACCATGTAGTTAACATCACTTACATTTCTTACCACCTTGCAGGATCCCTCCCAAGCTGCTTGCAGCTTGTGGTGTCTGACAGGAATGAGAACCATTACCTGCTGCCCCACAGCATACTCTCTAGCTCGAGCATTCCTGTCATACCACACCTTTTTCTGTTGCTGGGCTTCTGCTAGGTTCTCCGGGGCCAAGCCAGTGAGTTCCCTGAGCCTTGTCCTGAGGTTTAGGATGTAGGCCACAACAGACTCCTTGTGAGACTCACACTCACCTTCTCACTCATCTTGAATTAAATATAGAGGTTCACTCACCCTATGCCCATACAGCAACTCAAAGGGTGAAAAACCTGTGGATTCCTGGGGAACTTCTCTGTAAGCAAACAACAGATGGGGTAAATATTTATCCCATTCCCTCTTAAACTGATCTGCAAATGCCCGTAGCATGGACTTGATTGTAGAGTTTAACCTCTCAACAAGACCGTTAGTCTGGGGATGGTAGGGGGTGGTCTTCATGTGCTTCACACCACCGGACTTCCACAGACAAGCCAGCAGGTCTGACATGAAATTGGCACCCCAGTCAGTCAGCATTTCGTTTGGGAAACCTACCCTGCTGAAAATCTCTAACAAACCATTATCCACCTTCTCTGCCTCAATGGAGGACAAAGTCACTGCCTCAGGGTATGGTATAGCATAATCCACTACCACTAGGATATACTTTTTCCCTGTAGAACTCGGGGTACTCAGAGGACCCACAATATCCATAGGTACCCTCTGAAATGGTTCAATTACAGGCAAAGGCATCAAAGGAACTCTCACCTTGTCTCCTGCCTTGTCTACCTTTTGACACTGCTCACAGGTCCTGCAGTACCCTGTTACATCTCTGGAAATTCCAGAACAATAGAAGTTCTGCATAATACACATCTCTGTACATTTCATGCCCATATGACCTGCAAAGGAAATATCATGGACTATGGCTAGAAGCGCCAGATGGTAGGTTCTAGGCACTAACAACTGCTGTACTCTCTCACCTTCTAGCCCTCCCTCAGGGGTCCACTCTCTGTATAGTAACCCTGTGTCCCAGTATACAAATTCCCCCTCCCTCTTCAGAATCAGGTGCCACCCTAGCTACCTGCCTCAGGCCTTGCAATGTAGGGTCTGAGAGCTGAGCCTGTCTCAACTCCCTCCTTGTAACCCTTCCCAGCTCCCCTTCCACAGGAAATTTGGCATCCTCTGACAGTGGTGCCTCACTGTCAGCCTGGGTACTACTACACACCTCTACCTGTGCAGTTACCATGTCCAAGAGACCATGAGTACCCACAAGCAGCTGTGGCTCACATTCAGTTTCACTGCTACAGCATAGCTCACTCCCTGAAGTAACCACCTCACCAGTCCTGGCTGCAAGTATGCAGTCTGTCTGGGTCTCCGCCAGGCTATCAGACCAACATGCTTGTCTCCTAGCCTCACTGTGTATAACTGCATAAGTACATGGTACTGCCTCATCCAAATCCTTCCCTCTCAGGACATCTGCAGGATGGTAGTTCCATACCCCGGTTGTCTCAAGACAATCCACTATTGGCATTTCGTCTTTCCCACTTACTGGCTCCCTCACCTTTGGTTCCCCACCTTGCCTCCATGGACACCTTTATGCCACATGGCCCCACTGGTTGCATTCAAAACATTTCACCCTAGCTCCTGGATGTGTACCTGGACTAGTGGCTTCTCTTGTTACTGGCAGATTCTGTTGGGGCAGTCTGTGCTGCCCATCATAGGTTCCTTTAGACCCATGAGCAGTACTGGGGGTCCCCTTTCTGTGCAGGGCTGCCCTGCTGGCCTGGTATTGGTCTTCTTCTTCCCCAACTCATCTGAGGTAGCACATTGTCTATCAGCTAACCAGATCCTCATGTCCTCAGGCAAAGTGCTAAGGGCATGTTCCCTTGCCAAAAGGTCTTCCAGCCCTTCAAAAGTGATGACCTGACATCCACTCACCCAGCTATGAAAATAAGTGCTCAGTTCAGCAACATATTCACACACATTTTCATCTGCCTTGCTTCTATGCTCACAAATCTTTTTCCTATACATTTCAGGTGTTAGCTTAAAACATTCTAACAGACTTTTTTACAGTAGTATAATCAAAACAGACAGAGTCAGGTATTTGTGATACACAAGTTACAGATTTCTCATTGAGTAAGGGGGTCAGGAACTGTACCCAGAGCCTTTGGTCAACACTATACTGTTTGCATACCCTTTCAAACATGTGAATGAAACTATCAAAATTATCCCCCTCTTTAAATTGAGGAAGAAATTAACTGACCTGTTGTGCTTCTGGGGTCCAGTTACTTCCTTCCTCATTACCTCCATGACTCTGGCGAAGAGTCAGCATTTCCCTCTCATGCTTCCTCTGACACTCCTTATTTTCGGCTTCTATCTCCAAATGCCTGGCCTCCAACTCAAGTCTCTTTAGCTCCAGCTGGATTTTTAAGTCCACTGCAGAAAGGTTGAGCTGTCCATTCTCCAGGGATATTGTATCTCTACTGCCAGTCTAATTGGCCTTCTCAGAAAGGTTGAGCTGTCCATTCTTTGAGGATATTGTATCTCCACTGCCAGTCTGATCATCCTCCCGAATGCTGTTTTCTGATGAAGCTGTAACCAAGGCTGCAATCGGGTCTGCCTTAGTCAGGTTTCCATGCACCAGTCCCCTAGCCTGGCACATCTCCACCAGCTGGCTCCTTGTCAGCCTTCCATACTCCTGTGCTGACATGCTGCCTGCTCATCCTGGCTAACTAAGCTAACAAAAGAAATAAAACAATTGTGATCTGAACTCTGAGTATACACTGCATGGCTGATTTAGAGTACAAAACACCTTTAGAGATCACTGTACATAGGCTACAGGATTCACTCTACCCACATCACTGCAAACCACAAGTGAGGATATCTTATCCCAATCACTGTGAACCACAAATGTGAGGATATCTTATCCCAACCACTGCCACCACAAATGTGATGACCGTGCCCTGGACCAGCAATCAAGGAGCCTCAATCTTCACCACTAACACCAGGGAGGGCATCTCATATGAGGAAAGGATAACAAATACACACAGTAAAGTACAATTTCCCTTAATTGCACACAGAAATCACAGTCAGTCTGGGGCTGGTTGCTCCCTTGCTCTCCAGGTCCTCAATAAGACTCCCCACTGGCACAGTTAAAGGGTTCAGATCTCAGCCTAGCTGGCAAGCTAACATCCAGTACCCTCTCTGTCCCATCAGTGCTTCATGTCCCTGCCCAGGTATCTGACACACCAAACACACACTTTGAGATAAGTATTTATACAACTTCACAGACACTCCTGGAAAAGGCTGACACAGATTCTCCAGCTGTGCCCCTTTACCCAGGCTATAATTTTGTAATTTCTGCCACCACCAACTAATACTTATCAACTATCCAAAAGCTCTTAAAAGGGTGTCCAATTATTACTGTGCAATATTATTATCCAATTGGTAATGTGACTATTCAGTCTAAGGCTTATTATAGTGGCTTATTACAATACACTCTACAAATATGCAATGTACTCTAGAGCTTACTTATCTCTACACAAACCAGCCACAGGTAAAGGGTTTAAAAATATTTAATAATAAATAATTAAAACACAAGACAATTCTACTACACCACAGTGATATCTAAGAGTTCAGAGATCACACAGAAACTTAAAACAATACAGTATAAAAGTTCTGATATAACAGAAAAACAATTGTCTAACTTTCTTCTAAGTTCCTAGCTATTACTACAAGAAAACATACTTCTAAGAAACTACTTACATAAGACAACAGGCAGAGTGCTGATAAGTGGGATATCAAGATCAAAATGCTCACAGTCTCTCTCTGAACAATAGTTTTTAAACTCACTAACAAACAGCTCTGCTAGGGCCCTCCCAGGTTACATCATTTTGACACTTAGGTTTTCCCAGTATACACATTACATCATTTTAACACTTAGTCTGGAGTTCCCAGGCAAAAAGGCTACATTATTTAGCAATCTAACACCTGCTCAGGAAACTACAACAATAAAAGACATTTCACATGTACACTCTAGTAGCAATTATTCCTTAAGTTAAGACAATAGAAAGAATGTGTTCAGCCAGCCACTTTAGCACCACTATCTAGATCATTTTAACTTCAAAGAATATTTGAAATGCTTGGCTTAGTTTTCCTTACAGCAGATGGCAATGTTGCAACAATCTTGAAGTTCACATTTTCCAGTGTTTTCTTTCATTTAAGAAACAAGGCTTTATTTTTACATTTATATTTACAATTGATAGACTTATGTATCAAATTCTATTTGACTAGGCTGGCAGCCTTTGCCCATCTTCCCCAAATCTTCACACCTTTACTATTCTGCATTTCTTCTCAAAGTACTATATGATTTGTTCAATGGCCTTTATGTCTTTGGAGTGACTTTTTCCTAAAATACTGATCCAGTCACTGACTAATCATCTTTCCTGTGTGTGCTTTATTTCAAAATGTTTTCTGAGTTTTTAGGTTTGGGGGAAGGCTTGAAGAAACAGTGGTTCATTTAGTTTAGGACATCATAAAGTACTTATATAGTAGCAATTTTTAAGTTGCCTTATGTTATTCCTTTTTATTTTTACAAGAAACTCAGAAAAATATAGTGCATATAAAATACTTTGTGACACTTCTGTGGTTAGGATTTCAAACATTGAATAACTGTATGCATAGCCAATTTTATTTTTGTTTTTATGATATAAAAGTGCTAATAAGCAAATCATTGCTGAAGTATGCTACAGTAATTATTCCATTATTTGAAAGATCTTATGTTAAATATATTCTCTTTTATTGTTGATGTGCACTATCTTAATTCAAGTTTTACAAATGCCTTATAATTTACTTGCCTCTGTTGTCAGGGTAGTCCTTGTGGCCAATGCTGGGGTGTAAAGTGTGATGATAGTGTTTGCTTTAGTTCAGTGTAAAAGTCACATGTTATATTTTTTGCCATTTTAAGTGTTGTGCCATGATACATGCATGCAATTTTCTCTTTATAAGGATACAGTTGTTGTAATTGCATTCAGATTTTGGATATGAAACAGCTTTCTCTAGAAGAAGGATTATGTAACTTGTAATTTTTAGGATAACTGTACTGAGTTGGTAAGATAGATCTTTGGGTAATGTGTGGGAGGTTTGGTGATACGACATAATTTTTCAAAGTGTCATGCACCATTTTTTAAAACAGCAGATAATTTATAGGGAATATAACTATGTTTGTATATTGTTCAGTACTTCTTAAGTTGAAATTTATCAGATTTCAGACCAATTTCATCGATAATTGTGGAAGTCAAAATTTATTCCAGGGTAATTCTGTTTGGACTAGAGCAGGTCATACAGATTGGAGGGAGCAGGTGCCTTTCATTATAGGACATAGGTCTAAGGACCATCGCTGTCTTGTCTTAGACTCCATAAAGATAATGGAAGACATGGAAGAGAAGAAAGGAGGAGTTGGTTTGTCTGAGATCAAGAAGGGTTAGCTGGGAATTTCATGAAACTGGAAATTAAATTACGGGTGACCTTTGTTAAAGGAATGATACCTTTATATGGCTAGCTGAGAGTATAGTCAATGCTAACAGCCTAAATCTATAATATTAGTACAATGATCATCGAAGGATGCCTTCATTCAACACTTTTCTTTTAGTTAATCAATTAAGTTTTAGACCAGATAGACAGAAACAACTGGAAAATAATGAAAAGAGATGAAGTTTTCTAACTACCAAGAACATTTCTTTTCTGTTGATGGCTGTATTTTATTATTACCAGACATCAAAGAAAGGTCATCTATTTAGTTGCCAGAGTTTTCTATGTTCAAACATCAACACGAGTTACATGGCTTTTCTGTAAAATCTATTATAGTACATGCAGAGGATAGGAGCATGATATTCTGGAGCTGCTGGCACTAAATATGGTGAGGCAAAATACTTAGGATGGCCAGTTTATACCAGCTAAAAATATATGCTACAAAAATAAAATGGTACAACTTATATGGCAAGTTTGAGAGGATGCTGGATAAACTAGTTAACAATGCTTATCTCCTATATTCAGAACAGAAATGGTCGAGATGGTGATCTTACCTCATGTTCTTTACATAGTGAGACATAATTCTGTAAACCTAAGGATAAACTTCTAAGAAAAATCTCAGCAGAGAGGTAAATGGCAGAAATTTTGAAGGGCCAGACTTATGGTGACAAAAAATATGGGGGACTGAGTATTTTTAATTTTCAAGCTACACGTGAAAAGAGTCAATCCAACAAAATTATAACCTGTTTTGGAGAAAACATATTCTAGATGGGTGAAGTGGTAAAAGAACAGAGGAAAAGCTTAGCAAGGTGAATAGGAAGAGCTGTAATCAATTTCAGGAAGGTGGCTAAAATGTGTCAGAGGAAGAGTTTTCATGGCCTACTGTAGAAAAGCAGTCATCATATATCTGCCATACAAAAAAAATAGGGGAATATTAGTTGTAATGTTGCTACATTTTTGAAAACAATAAAAATATATTCAAAAATTGCCATATTCAGGCTTATACATGTACAGATCCATGCACTGAAGATGTAATCAGATTACAGATATGTATAAAATAATGAATGAAATGTATCAGTGCTAATATTTGTATACAGTGAACTCACAAGTTTAAGTAGTTGAAATCTTAGTGCAGAACATGTATAGAAGCTGGCATGGATACATACTCTCAGTATACTTTAGTAACCCTTAGTGCAGAACCTGGATAGAAGCTGGCATGATACATACTATCAGTATAATTTAATAACTCTTAGTGCAGAACTTGGATAGAAGCTGGCATGGATACATACTCTCAATATAGTTTAGTAACTCTTAGTGCACAACTTGGATAGAAGCTGGCATGGATACATACTCTCGGTATACTTTAGTAACCCTTAGTGCAGAACTTGGATAGAAACTGGCATGGATGCATACTCTCAATGTAGTTTAGTATAGAAGATGGCATGGATACATACTCTCAGTATTCTTTAGTAACCCTTAGTGCAGAACTTGGATAGAAACTGGCATGGATACATACTCTCAATGTAGTTTAGTAAATCTTAGTGCAGAACTTGGATAGAAGCTGGCATGGATACATACTCTCAGTATACTTTAGTAACCCTTAGTGCAGAACTTGGATAGAAGCTGGCATGGATACATACTCTCAGTATACTTCAGTAACTCTTGGCTTTGTATCACTTTACAAATGAATAAATGGGTGATTTTCCTGTACTTTACCGTTCCACTAACTGAGCAGTCATGTATTTCTGTTTCAGTATCCTAGCTTACAAATTATTTTTTAAATATCTTTTTATTGAAATTGTATTAATAGGAACAAGTGTATTAACATAATAAATGGATAACAACTATTTAAACAGGTGCCTACATCGGCCATCCTACAAGCTATCAGTGAGTTTTTGAATAACTATTATCATGCAAAGAATTTACAACATGGTAAGTTTCACTGCAGTTTGTTGTATTGTGAAAACTGGCAGTGTGTCTTTTGGTGTTTTTCTCCTTTTCTATACTGTGGTGTGACCATGAAGTTAGCATATATAACTTTGGGGGTATAGGGGCAGAACCCCCCACCATACCTATCAACCTGTCGGTACAAGAAATCTGGAGAAAGACTGACAAAATGGGGGGACAAATGCCCAAAAATAGGGACATATTTTAAATATTACTCATAAGCTTAGAAAGTTGCTAGAGTAACAGGATTTGTTTTAACATACATTTTCTGTAGGATTTGAAGTCTGAAACTCAAATGTATGTCATTATTTAATGACTTCAGTTCACAGATCATCCCAGTAATTTGTCAGAAAAAAACAGATTTTATGAGGAACAGACCAAAAATATGAGCCAAAAATCTGGACATTCTATGAAAATCTGTACAATTAAGAGGTATGTGAGGAGGCTTACCTCCTGCAAAATACAAATCTATTTTATAGGTTTTTTGATGCAATGGTTTCAAAATTAAATCTTCAATAAATAGTGAGACAAAAACAGATCAATGACATCTCATAGGTAAACCATCAACATGAATTCTTGCTATATAGATTAAAAATGCAAAGCATAAACTGAGCATAGAACACAGATTAATATCATCCTGATATTAGTTTGATATTATAAAGTAATTGTCTGTATTTTTTTGTTGTTTTTATCTTTATATAAACATTTCTTTATGACACAAAAGTGCGACAGTATTCATTTTTTATTTGTAATCATTTTCCTGGCTATTGTTAATAAGCTCCTTAAAAGTTGGAACTAAGGCTTGAGTAGACATTTGGGAGCTATATGTTCTGATGCTGATCTAGGACACTTTATCATACTAACTTACTTCAAGTAATCATTTAATTATTATGCCAAGTTTGCAAAACAGTTATATAACAATCTGCTACAGGCCATTTCTGCCTGAAGTTGTTGCTACTCTAAGTAAGATATATTCATATTGAAAAAAATATGTTTTACTTCTTGCCATTAGCAGTTTTTTAAATAAATTTTTAACATTTTTCTGCACTGAATATCTGTGGACATAAGAAAAGTGTGAAAAAGCCTTATATAAATATACACAATGCATACCTCTTTTTTTAAAATTAGCAAATCATTTTGATATATTGCTTTTTGTGAGGACTTTATCTTTATATTTATCACATATTACTTGCTTCAAATCCTTCTCAGGTATCAACGTCTTAGCTTACAACTAGAATTTATTTGCACTCATGCAAAGACAGGGCTATTCGTTATATATATATGTGAGCAGAAAAGATGTCTTTTATGTAACATAATCAGAAAAACGTTATACCCCGATGATAAATTAGATAAAATATTTAGAAATAGTATGTGTTTTCAAAGCAAAACCTGTTTGAATTTTTAGTCAGTCTAAATTGATTAGAAGACCTACATTTACAAATAAACATTTTATCCAAAAATGTTAATTTCAGTTATCAAAGGATTTTAAGTGAAGGCTCCTTTATGTGCAAAATAGTCAGAAGAACATTTGCGTATTCAAACATTCTTAAATTAAAAAAAAATACAAAACCTTTCATGTTTTTATTATATTAAGCAAAGTAGTTATTGCATTGATATTAGATCATATGAGACATGAGGGAATATTCCCACTATCAAGAATCTGGATGGATGAGATGTTCTGAGTGTGAACTTTAGTGGCTCTGCAGATACCGGAATTAGTATTCTAGATTTAATTTTTATTTGATACAGACAACTTTGCAATTCTTATGATTAGCGGCATATCAAATTAATGCTCTGTGATGTCTGAAAAACCTACCAAATAAACCAAACAAGTTTATGCTGCTGCAGTTAGGCAAACACTTGGTAAGCCAATACCAAAACATGTCAATAGACAAAAGAAAAATATATTTCTGCTCTTTGGGATGCATTGCTCTCTTGCTTAAAATAACAAATGTCCAGATCATATCAATTTACAGGCAGGCAGCTTCTACTGAAGCAACATATCTGTCATATTTGTGGCATGTCATTTGGCGTGACCTTATTGAATGCTAATTTAAGGATCTCCCAGGAAACAGAAAACATTCAGCCGTGAAAGTGCAACACAGTGATCAGAAAATAATTTAATGCAGTTACCTTGGAATCCAAAAGTGTAAGACAAATACTTGGTTTTATAGAAAAAAAATATCTGCTTAGTTCCTTTCCTCCCGGAATTCAGAAAAAAGTAACATTTTCAAAAGAAGAGCTTAAATTTGATGTGAACAATCGTGTGTTTGTAAAAACTATTTTGTCCATAAAGTAAGCAAATGATAACAACTTGTGACAGACTCTACTTTCTACTGTGTTCAGATGAAGATTTGTCAACAGTCTTGCTTTCTCAAATGCATATTTTGCTTCTGCACAATGTTCCCAGGGTATGTGATTTGACAGAAATATTTTGCTTTACTAATTAGAGTTATGCCCATCATCAAATGACTGACAATAAAAAAGAACACATTCCATTTACATAAGTACTATAGTTAACTGCCCAGTCAATGAATGGGATGTGCTACCAGTCGTTTGTCCCTGCATTCATTTGTATTTACTCTTGCTACTTATTCTTACCCGTACAGTAGAGCGATTCTTTGAATACTATGAACCCTCCATCCTGTACAGTTGATTCATCAAACAATGTTATTATTTTACCTTTCTTGCTGGCCTTCTTAATGTCATTAAAATATATTGATTATTTTTAATATCAGGAGTTAATTAGGCTTGATGTTATTCCAAATCAGTCCTTTGCATAACAGGCATATTTTATTTTCTGTTATTTTTTTTTTTTTACATTATACTTCTTTGCTTTGGGAGCCTTTATCGGAAGTAGATTTACTTTTACTTCTTATATGAAGAATGACAAATGGACATTACAAAATATTGCAGCTCCGTATATATTACAAAATACTTTTATTAATCATCATGTATACAAAAGAAAAAACAAATAAACACAATGAAATTTTCAGTGGAACACATTCATGTTAACTTTTCTTTTGCATTTATTGTTAAATGCAAAACACATGGTGCTATATGAGTATGTAATAACAGCTTTTCCATAGTAGTTAACATCAAAGTTTCTGTTATTCTGTTTCCATATATGAGACAGCAGTTTAATCTCCCAAATAAACTTTCTAAGTTTAACTCATGTTGAATGATTACCATCGTTTCACTGTTAATTGCATTGGTGTCATAATCACCTTGTCCTTTGTATTGCATGCTCATCAATGGATAATTAAATTCCAATCACAAATGTGCCTCATTCTGCATTATATATTCAGCACTTATGTCTAAAAGGTTAACATAAATGTCTAGGTCAAATGGTAAAGAGCTGAGGGGAGCAAAAATGACTTTTAGTTAAAACATTTAGCTAATGCCTTTTTAATGACATTTGCTTCATGCACAGAATGATTGTTTCTCATGAAACAATACCTTAAATTAATGTTTCCCTATAATCATTGCAATTTTAGTTTGCAAGGAAAACTTTTTCAAAAAGTCTTATTTTATTTATGTATTTATTTATTTGCTAACTGTGTAGGTTGCTGTAGGACTGGCCCAATGATTTTGTTCTTTGTTATTACCCTGGGAAAGGCAATAGTTCTAATAATATAAATATAATGCATACCCCACAATGAAAGGGTAGAGTACATTTGCAAAAATGTACAAGAGAAAGTACAGCAATTTATAATAATTAAACATGAAGCAAAATATTATGGAATAATGAATTCATGTAGTTTTGTATAATTTTCAGAAAAAAAACAACAACCACAGTTCTCAGATTATTTACACAAACTGGTAATTATTTAAAGAGAAATGCAGCATAGATAAAGCTTGTACATTTCATGTGTGAAGAGATATCAGCCATAATCATTAGTTCAAAAAGATAAAAACAAAATCATCTTCTGACATTTGCAATTTAATGGTTTCCAGGGATGCATGTAGGCATGAAATGTAAGAAATAGAGGAAGAAAAAAATGGACATAAATATGGTACCTATGAACTGTGCACTGTTCATGGGAATTTAACTTGTAGAGAAATGATCCATTAAAAGGTATGGAAACTGGCAGAGACTGAGGGAAGGTAAAGATGTTGGATAAGATTCATAGGTTCATAAGTACTTACTAGGCCACTGATTTATATGGAGCTTAAGAAGCCTAGCTTTACATTCCCATGGTAGTGTTTAGCCCTTATATATTGTGTAGAAACAACTCTGACACAGGCATCACAAAGTTATGTTGGGATATTTGTTTGTTGCCCCTATCCATGAGGGCCATAGGTGCTAAACCAAGGTTAAATTGGTGCATTCCATCCTTTCAACCAAATTACATTTGAAAGGCGTAATAGAAGTGCTTTTCATTATGTAATGTAGAATATGGTTCCATGGAAGAGGCATTCCCTGTGATGCTTACCAGTCAGCATGCATGTTCTCTTTATGTTGCAGAAGTGATTGAGATTCCTTGCTTGGGTGCTTATGTTTCCATTAGCCTTGCAAAGGTGTAATAGGTTTAAAAGGATAGAGTCTGCAGAAGATCCATACATTAGGTAAAGTTCGCCTCTTAGTAGCCTCTACTGAAAATGGATTTGTATTCCAGTTAGACTAGCCCGGTCAACAAATGTAAAATAAAATAAATAAATAAATAAATGAACTGAGTACTGTACATGGGAATTTCATTTGAGAAAAGGGACATGGTTTTGAGGATGCTCTGTATACTTTCTGCAATTCATACTCTTGACTTTTTTATTGAAGTAGTGTTGCGACTGCTCCAGTTAAGAATGGTGCATTGTATTCAAAATGTGGCTGGATGCTAGCCGAGTGGAATGATTACATAGCAGGATCCTGATGCCATACCTTTAGATATAAGCTGTGCAATGAAAAAGGACTTCCTTACAATAGTGGATACACGGTGATCAAAAGTTCATTTTCAACATAGTTTATCAGACCCTTGACTATAGGATTAAGTTTTGGAGTATGTTCTCCTTGTTACAAGGGAAGTAATTGCCAAAGCATGCAATTATACATTTCTTGGCATTTAGTTTTAGTCTATAGTTTTGACACCAGTTATTTGCTTATGGAGATCTTTGGTGCCCTTTGGGGAGTTTATAATGGCACCAAGTGTACAGTTATCTGCAAACTTGGTTAGCCATAAACCTCTTAATATTTGCTTTTACCTCCAAGAAGCAAATTACAAAAGATGAGTGGATAAGGACTGAACTCTGGGATACATCAATAGTGACAGGTCTTTTAGAGTAGGTAGAGCTGCCCACCCTAATTTCCTGGGTTCTATTTTTTATCTAATTTTCTATACAATGAGTTATATAGTGATTTACATATATGTGGGACATTTTATGTATGATACTCAAGAGCAGGATGGTGTTGAATGCCTTTGCAAGGTCCAGATATGTAGTGTGTACTGATTTGCCCTGATCCATTAATTTGGTCAACTTCCCAAACAAAATGACATGGTTAAGCAGTCAGGATCTGCCCTTGATGAATCACAGCTGGCTTAATTCAAGACTCTCTAGATTATCTAAGGCCTTATTTATTAAGTCCATAGTGATCCTTCCAATAGCTGTACAGACATGACTGGACAGGCTTATGGGCCTATAATTATCCAGGTCCACTGATGCCACACCTTCATGCAAGGGAATGACTGTTGTTGTCTTTCATTCATCTGGCATAAAACCTGCTTGGAGGCTGATATTGATTAACCTGTGTAAGGGGTCTGTCTAGACATGTTTCAGTCTGATCATTAGACAGCCTGATATGTTATCTAGCCTTACAGAGTTAGTATTGATGACACTGGACAGCACTTTGAAGACTTATTTTTGGGAAACTAAAGGGGAAGGGAGGTTGTAGATGCAAATATGTCATTTGGAAATATAGGAGGGGAGAGGGGGTAAATTTTAAATAAAATGTGTCCATTAGTAGATTGGCTATGTCCTGTGTCTGAATATTTAACATAATTTATTATTAGTTCTGGAGAGTGCTTGGTATAGTTTCTGAGATTCTTAAAACAGATAAAGAGAGCTTTGTGGTTATCATTTACCTTGGTTGCTACTTTTACCTTATTTCTGGATTTGGTTAAGTTGATCAGGGTGCAGTTCCTTGTTAAATTTGACAAATGCATTATTGGTATCAAGTGTTAAATTTATTTGTGCATGTGATGAGGGGTCTATATCACATAGTCGAAGTCTTATAACTTCGAACACGTAATGTTCGAACCATTATGTTAAAAGTTACAAAACTTCGACTATGGATAAAAAAAACAAAACAATGGAAAACAAAACTGTTTTAAGCAAGGGAGCAAGCCCCCGTGCACCCACCACACCCTCCGCTACTTAAATACACCTACTCCGAGATTGCACCCCATTTAACAAAATGGAAACCTCCGCTTATGCAGATTTCCACTGAAGCGCTAGAACTTTTACAAATTCAAACTTATAGTCTCGACCATATAAGGTTAGAACTTGTAAAAGTTCGACTACGTGATAGGAACCCTGTGATGAGCATTTTCTTTAATTATAGAGCCTGTTAATATTAGGCTTCCACCATATGGGTTTGTTTTGGAATTTTTTTTCATATTTACTTTTGAGGGGAAGAGATGTTTTTTCCAGTTTAATTGCTACAATTGTTTTGGGTTTTTAATACTATGACAGTAATGGACTCCATTCATGTGTTAGGGTATGATTAGAGTTCATGGAATTAGTATTGCTTCCATCACTGATGTTTGTCAGGAGTGCTCTTCTCAGCAACCACACTATGCCCAGAATTGCCTCCTTTTGCTATTCATCTGGGGTTACACATATTGATAGCATATTTAGGTACAAATGTAAATTATTTTTATTAGTCGTTTTGATCCTACTACTATAGTAACTTTCTAGGCATCTGTCTCTGACATTAGTTTAATTTCTGCTTTCAAATCCTAGTATTGTGACTTTGGGTCTCTATGTATTTATGGGATTATAATCACTGGGTGTAGCAGTTGCAATGCTACTTTTGTCTTTTTTTTCATGGACTAATATATCTGGTTTTCTTGCATCATTTTTTTTAATTGTTAGTAATGGGTGGTCTCATGTTATATAAGCTTCATCATTCTCTATAATACTTGGTGATTCATGTTTCCAGAGCTCCTCAATTACTTCTATATTATGGTGTTTGTACAATACTGTCTATGCAGCTGGTGACATGCATATACTCTGCATATAATTTGGTGATAAAAAAATCTACATAAGCAGTGGGGCTGTTAAAATGGAAGGGGCTTTTGAATTTAGCCAGGTCATCTCTCAGTTTTAGTAGAAAAGCTTTGGTATAATCTCTGAATACTGAGGTATTAGAAGATGCTTTAGAATTTTGTCTTAAGGTGATTGTGACTGATTTTTGGACCAATTTGATCAGAGAGGAAGTTACAATTGGTGGGGATCAAAGTTGCTCAATATAAGTATTGAACAAGTCCAGGATTGTATCGCTTCTGTACAAGATGTGGACTAACTTGCAATAAATGTACGGGAGAAATTTGAAGGGAGATGAGGAAGGACGTTAGTGTTAATTAACACAGAGAAGAGGACTGTGGGGAAAGGCTGATAGATTAAGGAACAAGTAGAAGGTTGCTATGAAATAGTAGGCCAACTTTCCTATATATCATAAGCAAAGTTTAGAAGAATCGGAATGCATCAGCATAAGGGTAATTCGTTGTGCTTTAATTTTGAATCAGCAGAAGCTAGCAGCTCATTTAATAGGGCAAGTATCTTAATTACAGAAGCTGAGTGCCTGCATATGTTACATAGATTTGATGGAAGCAAGTTCCATACTCCAGTTTTGATAGTTGAGAATGCTTTCTCACTTGCACAAAAGTTACATTTGGCCCTGGCTATAACACTTTATTACTATCTAGCCTGATAATTGAATACAGCATGATAAAAGTCCTGATTTAATGTACTAGCAGGACAGAAATCAAAACAAAGGATGGTATGTGATAGGAAAAGACATTGTGCAATAGCTAGGCTGCAGCAAACAGTCTTGCCTTATACTAGACTGTGTAATAATCTAATATATTTTACATAGTGAGATATACAAATATTCTGTTTTATTCTGTAGGATTCCATAAGAGCTTACATTTAGGTTAGTATGCATCCTAAGTGTTTCTGCATCACCCAGTTCCAAAACCACTGCTCCGGGAGTCCTCAAGCCGTGTAGGGCAGTAAAGCATCATGAATCCCTGCTTCTGATTCTCTAGCATGAATCAGGCTCTTGATGCTGCACTATTTAACGTTTTTGCACTAGCATCGAACACCGGTATAAACAATATAAGTAGAAGGCTGTCTCACTGAAATCAGAGCTATTGTGGTATAGTGTACCCAAGCAGGCAGTCATTCCCTCCTTGACACTGTAATCACCAAAACCTTAATAACATGTCTAACATTTCCATATTTCCACCCTGTCTGAGTGTTTACTACCTTATCATTCTCTGCAATATCATCCCCAGAAAGAAACATTACCTACAAGTGGATCGGATTCCATTACAAAACCCCAAATAGCATTATTGTTCTCTTTCTTGACTTAGTGGAAACCAGCTGAACATTCCTCTCCATTTCAGTTGTTCCTATTATAAATAGCAGCACTCTAACTCACTTTTCCACTTTAAAATAAGCATGTGTCAAAAGTCAGGTAAACTAGACATATCCAGTGAGTAGCCAGGTATCTCAAAAACCTCATTTAAACATTGAACCTCTGCTGGATAAAAGTGGAAAAGAGTCCCATATGCCTAAACAAAAAATAGGTTTATTCTGATTTGAAGCCTTACACAAATATCCACCAGAAGACATAAAGCAAATTGAAATCCAAACAGCCTAAAATTACTAGTTAGTTAGTAACTAACAAGAAATCATATGGGACAAATGCCCTATAAAATCTCTTTAACTGATGACGCCATCCTGTCTACTGCTGGAAATCTCTTACCTGCAACTTTGTTGCAGAATTTTTTTTTCTAACTTCTGCCTGATTCCCCTGAAAAGACTTTTGTAGCCTTACCATCACACAGAAACCAGCCCTCACACCCCAATTCTACTTCAATGTTACTGAAAAAATGATATTGGCAACTTGTCAATCAAATCCCTAGTGACAGAGTGATAATGCCACAGGTTCTGATGGCTTGCACCCTATGTTTTTTATCTCTGCCGAGAATACCTTCTACATCCCCTTAAACTCCTCTGTAACTCTTGCCTAACCCACAGTGTCATACCAGCATACCAGACCAATAGAAACAGCCAAAACATATTCTTAAAAGAGCCTAAGGCTTTAGCTGCCAGCAACTTTAGACCCATTACTTTTCTTCCCACATTAAAAAATATTTAAACAACTCAGCTACTCCCAAATAAGGAATCATCATCCCAAAAAATACTTTCTCCTCTCACAGAAACATCGCCACTACAGTTTATACACTCAGGGACGATATTCTTCAAAGCATAGGAAAAGTTTCATTGACATGGACACAGGCTTGTTATGTAGTTGATCACCAGCTACATTTAAACTTATTAATATGGGCAAGAGTCAGCAGTCGAGCCCTTTCTTGAATAAAACACTTTCTCACTAACAGGTATTTTAGGGTCTTATTCCTCACACCAATTATGTCCCCTGCCTGTCAGTAGACTAAAAGAAGATCTTCAACAGATTCCAATCATATTATGAGTGGATGGCATGGTGAGGTATAGATCCAAACTCTCAAATAGCAAATTTGAAAAAAAAAACTTGGCTTTCCTCCTGGCTAATCAGTTAAAAACAGCAACAACAACAACAACAACAAGAACTACAACCAAAACTCATTCTTATCACCTAAAAAATATAAGCGTTTATATCATGCTATCAAATGATGAAAATAGCGAACGCTATTTCATCAAACCTAAAATATCTAAACCACATAACATCGTACATTCAGAACAGCAAATTTTTTCCTTGGGAAACAAATCGCTATTCCGAAACACGTACACACAACGCAAGCACACCTAAAAAGCATCAATCCACACACATATACTTATAATCCTACAACTAACCCTACACTAAACTGTACATACACTACTATCTATCCACTTACCTTAACCCAAACCCTAACCCTAAAGTCCATCACTATCGCACACTCACCTAACCCGCGCCCTAACCCTAATTCACCTAACCCGCGCCCTAACCCTAACTCACCTAACCCGAGCCCTAACCGTAACTCAACTAACCTGCACCCTAACCCTAACGACCACGCAATTGCACACTTACCTGAACTCGACACATAACTTTCCACCACAGCGCTGAAAATAGTGAAGCCACAGAACCGGCCAACTGAATTCTTTCCCTAGGAAAGAATTCCATGTTCTGCAGCTTCGCTATTTTTTGCGTTCACTCAAAACGGGCCGATATTAGAACATTCAAAGTTTTAAAACTTCGATGTTCTGATATAGACCCAAATATGCGGCTATGATTTTTAGCTACTTCATATATGCTGTCTACCATTCCAGTAGAAAGGAATATAGTTTATAAGAATCAGCTCCTTCTGAAACCACTTAAGTCTCCAGGTAATTAGGAGTTTGGTAGATCAACAATATGGCCTCCAGCAGCACATAGAAATAACAAAACCCAAAGTTAATTCTCAACTATTTTGGCCTAAAAATGCCTTATTTCCTTTCTTCCAAAGGCAGATGAGCATCCTCCTTGCCCAACAGGAATACACTCTGCCATTAATTGCTTCAACCTCCAAAAAAGAATATCTAATTCTGATAAAAACCTCCCACAATTTTGTAAATCCATTACTCTCGCCTTCAGAGTAGATATTCACTATGCTGTGCTTGCTAAAGGTAGCTGGCTTCCCATACCTCAAAGAACCATGCTGACACTAACCTCTGTTATTTACAGTCTACTGAACCTGTAATCCTTCTTTTTTTGCCTGTCATCTTACCTGGGTGCCTTAACATACAATTTTAAACCTCTGTCCTCTTCAGTACATTCTCTTTCAACACCCAGAACTTCACAATGATGGCTCTTCAGTCCAGGGAATCTATCTCTATCAAACTAAAGTAATTGCCACATGCATCAAATTCACATCTAACCAAAATAAATCCTGATTTTATCTGGCCACTTGCAAATGCTTATGCAGAAATGATTTTACTTAGTGTACACAACCTATTTCTCCTGCCTCTGTTCTCTGCCTGAACTCCAGCTGACATATGTATATAATCTAATTATCCTGAAAGTTGTTTCTTCCCCTTATTTTTCTTCCCAATAAAACCTACTTAACTATTACTAAGTATTAATACATCTGACTTTAACGTTCCTATCGCTATCCTTCCTTCCCCTCCTTCACTCTGTTTTTTTCTCTCATGCTCATACTGAGGAATTGTAAATACAGAAAGCTATTACTTCTTTGGATATTGTTACAACTACTTAGGTACCAAACTGAATTAATCCTTATTAGACTTACTTTATGTATACTTGTGGCACTTTGTTTCCTCATACAGGTGGATCCGTAGCACAGGTGGAACGAGCACACACATGCACGTGCACATGCATGTGCACACACACACACACACACACACACACACACACACACACACACACACACACACGCACACGCACACGCACACACACACACACACACAAACACACACACACACACACACACACACACACACACACACACATATACACAGTCACACAATAAATGTTTTAGAGAGCCTTTTATATTTCAGTGTCTTGGGTCAGCTGTAATGCTAAATCATTCATGTTTTGGGGTTGTGCTTCTACAGCATGCACTCTCAGTCATGTCTTTTGAGGACATACCTGCATGAGATGCATGCATTTGCAGGTCTAACATATGGTTTTGGGGACTTCTATCTCCATCTGTATGTTAGCAGTGGTAGTGCAGATAGGATAAATGCCTTCTGTACCAGTACTGGCCCACACGTAGGGCTGTGGCTATGGCCAGATTCAGAAAACCTCAGCAGTTACATGTTAAGCTCACCATTTGTTGGATTATTTAAGGAATAGGTAATGAAGTTCATTAACAGAGAATATTAGTGAATCTTACCACCTGCTGCTCATGTGGTAGGTATAGTACACAGATTTGGAACTAAGTACTATATGAAGTATTCTGCTCCGTGTATGATATCATACCACGGGTGGACTTGGATTTTAGTACTGGGGTAGCATCGCAAGATGGAAGAGGCCCTCTTTTATACTTTCCTTTAACTTTTCAAATCTGTAAAGGTGAGGGTGCCAAGGTGAGGGCACATTCATTTGGAAAATGAAGCACTTTTTTATCAAGAAAAGGGCATCGGATTAAGGAATCTTATGATCGCATAAGGAAATGCCAGATCACATGAGGACAAGATTGTCCTCATATAGGGTGACACATAATTTTGGTCTGTCCAAAGTAAGATTATTTTTAAAGTGCAAGAATAAGAGTGTCCCAGATGTAGCCATTGTAAATGACCAGTAGAGATGCTTTCTTCTAAGGAATTAAGCCATTAAATTCTATAGTTGATAATGATGCTGAAACCACTCAAGCAATCCTTAAAAAAAACAAAAAAAAAAAACTTTACTCAGTTGTGAGGGAAGCCAGGTAATATATCAGGTCAAACAGTCACTGCATATCATCAAAGAGAAGCTTTTCTAATTTTTCTTTGCTCTTAGTAGAATAAATAGCATATACATGACAGAGTACAGTACAGTCATTATAATTTATTGTGGTGACTTTGATTATACTAACCACTTGCTTGTACTCAAATGTCTCTAAGGGCTTGATCAAAAATAAAGTTTAGAAATGGATCTCCACTGCTGGAGATTAATGGTTTAGAATCCTTATGTAGAAGTAACATTGCTGTACACTTTTGACCTTATTGATTTACATCAGTGAGAAATCAGAGACTGAGGCTTATTCCATGAGACAGAGGGATGAAGACCGGGTAATGTCCTAGATGTCCTAGTTTCCCTTTTAGTCCAAGGAAATGGAGTAGTTAGGAATGGAAAAATGTAAGTATGCAGACTGTGTTAACTTGCCTGAATCATCTGAACAATGTTAGTAAAGTCCTGCTTCAAGAGGTCCATCTCACAGAAGACAGGATATTGTATTCTCCTAACTGTCCTCTTCTTAGCTCTGATCAACATCTCCTTGACATCTACAAACCCAACAAAAACATGGCAAACTCCTATATAAATACTCAGTGTCCCAGTCCTGGAAGAAACTCCCCACTTTTGTAAGAGATATCTCATACCCCAAACATTTAAAAAAGTGCTAAATCTCTCCCTAGTAAACACATGGCTCTGGCCCTGTCTACACCATACCTAACCCCCACACCCTCTGTCTTCAGCCTCCATCTTGTTCTTATCATTTCCTCTCACTGGGATAAGTCCCTTTTCTTTTTCCCCACTTTTGTAAGAGATATCTCACACCCCAAACATTTTTAAAAAGTGCTAAAACTCTCCCTAGTAAACACATGGCTCTGGCCCTGTCTACACCCTACTTAACCCCCACACCCTCTCTCTCCAGCCTCCATCTTTTCTCCTCATTTCCTTTCACTGGGATAAGTCCCTTTTCTTTTTCTCCTCTTTCATAAAGATGTCATACCAAACTATCAAGTGCAGCTACAATATATGTATATATGTATAGTTTACTTTATTTTTGTAATCTATGATCTATGTAAATACCTAATTGAATTGTACCAGCTTTAGCTTATTTATCGCAATCTGTATGTTTCACTTTTGCACATGATTCTGGAATACTTAAATTATTTCTCTGTTCTATGTAATTGCTTAGTATTCCCTTTTGGCACCATGCCTTTATTTTTGTTATGGCTTTGTATTAACCTCTCTGTTTGTATTACTGTGGAACCTTTCACCTCATTCTCCACTGAAAGTTGGCTCCTGGCACAGTTTGGACCAACCCGGTTAACAAATGTCAAACAAACAAACAAATAAATAAATAAAATAATCAATGAAGATAGGAGTACAGTGCAGGTGACTATAGGAAAATTATAGCAAATGGCTACAAAAGCAAGACAGCTAAAGGTAAATCTGTGGAAAGGTGAAGCAGGAGTAAGCAAAAGAGTAAATTAAAGGTTTGTTACATACATAGGGGAAAGAAGGTGATGAAGACAACGCTGCAGAGACTGATCATGAAGAGGTATACTGAGGTTTAGGAGAAAGCAAACATTAACATTCTCACTGAATTCTTCAGTTTAAATGCATAAAAGAGAATGAATGAACATTACCAGCTTGGATGTGAGGATGGAGAAAGAGAGAAGGCATCTAATGCATAGTCATGTACCCTAGAAAATCATAGAAAGGAAACTGGTGGTGTAAAGAAAAGAAATGGCACAGTGACTTGAAAAAAAAATAACACAGGTATTCCAAGTAACCTGATGAATATACTTTATTGTCTTCAAAAAACCCATCTGGTCATTGAGCAGTACAGGTGAAATTCTGGAGGACTAGAAGGAATTTACGGGGGTGACACGTCACAAAAGGGGTGCTAGATCTGAGCCAGAAATCTTTAAATCCATAAACCTAACCTTGGTAGCAGGGAACAGTCAAAGAAAAGAAACTGTGGGAAATGTTGGCTGGTTTGCTGCAGAACAACATCACAAACATAATTGACAATGTGGGTCTGTAGAAAGCCAATCATGTCAGTCCAACCTCATTCAGTTTAAAGACTGAGTTACATTGAAACCTTATCATCTTGGAAGCCTTTGATTTAGTCCATCACAGGAAACTGAAAAATCAACTGAATGGACTAAAATAAGACAATTTCATTGAATGGGAAGAAGAGTTATAAGAACCAAATGCTAGTAGTTAGGGCAGCATTAAAAAAAGTGTTATGTGGGGAAACCACATAGGTCTCTCCTGTCGCTAGTGCCCCTTGCCAATTCAGCATCTGATATTTCATAAAGATTCTTGTGGGAATAACTGAAGCAGAGAATTCTGTATCGTAGCTAAAGATATTAGTAGCTAAAATGTAGAATGGATCCTAACTAAAAAATAACTAACTAAATATTATTTTTACAATGGAATAACTTTACCTGTGCACTTCTCTACCAATACAGGAAAAGGGTTTATCAGCTCTCTTCTTGTATTCTCTAGCTTTGAGATTACAGCACATTCAGTAAAGGGGATACTATTTAAAGTGATTTGCAATTCATAGCTGCACAGCTTACTATGGTACAGGATTTATTACTTTACAAATTGTGACGGAAACTCATGCCCCCCCAAAAAATGGTTACTGAAAAGGGATTACTTGATTTACTGATCAGATTAAAATAGCAGGGACAGTGGACAATGAGGTCTCAAATCTTCAAAATGACCCGAGAAGCCTGTCTGAACGAAGTGAGATTTGGCATCTATGGTTTAGTGAAATATAAGAAATTTCACTTGGTGTCTAATAAAACAATAATGGAATGCCAACTAGGAAAATGACTCTAAAATGTTCATTTCAGGAAAAAGGGCAGTGGTGAGGTAATAACAAGAGAAGTCTCATCCACTAAAGTATGAGAAAACTTTGACTAAGGTTGACAAGATGACAAACTATATTCTTAGCAGGAGTAGATATGAGGTAAAATAAAAGGTTATATCTCTCTTCCATATAGGTCATTGGTCAGGCCACATTCGAATAAATGTGGTCATTTCTGGAACCTTAGAGATATAAGGGTAGAAAGCTAGTTAAGGGCTACAAGGATACAATTGCACAATGGACAACAAGGTGTACAATGAGAGGTCATGTGAGCACAATGTAGTAATACATAGCAAACTGTTGCACTGCTGGGTCCAGTAGCTTAAAAAAACAAGGCCCCATGTACCTGCATAATGTCATACATCTACAAGCGTGTGTGAGAAAGGCATTTAAGTGGTGCTTAGGCTATTAAAACAATCTACAAGTTGCCTTACAAGGGCATTGGGAATACGTCTTATACAACATTACAGTAACATGAGTAGCCCTTCAGATTATTGACATTTTGCTACTAGCTTGATGGTTGAAGCTTTGCATCCAAAAAATATGTTTATTTTGCTTGAATATCAAATGTAGCCTTTTGAGAAAACAACTAAAGATGATTTCACAGCACCAACAACTTATGAATTTTAGTTTGTACTAGTTGTAAGCAAAAATACCTTTATCAAAATTGTGCTTTTAGCTTCCAGCTGTTTGCTGTATTCATACTACAACATTCAGAATTGGGAAGAGACAAAAACAAGAAGATGGTGTGTTAGAATACCTCAAAGAAATAAACAAGTGCAACTGCTTTCAAGACAAATATTAAACATGTGGACTGATATTGTGACAGAAATCTAACATTTAATTAAGGAAAATACATTACCCCCAGTGAAAGAGAACACATAACATTCAAACATATAAAATGTTTCTAAGGTACTCTAACGTGAACATCTATCATTCAGAGCATCAAAGGTACTGAGAAATATATTGCATGTATCTATGAAATATTTCCAAAGTTTGCTATCTCATGCAAACTCATATCCTTCAGTGCATCCTCTCTTTCATTATTTCTGTATTTGTGTGCCTCTAGGCTGGAATTCAGAAACAAACAGCACAATGTAAAATGCTAAAGCACATGGAGGGCGGGAACAATTCAGAGACACACTTAGCATAGTTACACAAGACCACAAAATATCTCAGCTGGCATAGTATGAAAATGAGCATATAATGAGATAGAAATCATCAATAATATTAAAACAAAGAGGGTGATAAATGCAAATGAGTGCAAACTATATGGTGGAGTGACACTCATGAAAACAGAATTTGTACAATGAGCCATAACCACCAGTATAGCTGCATACTATAGAATCCTGGTGAACAGAGACAGAGACTGCAAAACCATGTTAGCTATGGAAACAGGTTTAGCAGAAATGTACATGTATGAAGACATCATTGAAGCCAATAGCCATAGATGTGCATATCATCATACACCAGAGCAAAGAAGGACCCAATTGCACCCAACAACTCATCATCTCAGTGATACAGAATTAGTGAGCCTGTACAATGTGGATAGAAACACTATGAAGGAATTGGTAAAGATATACTGCACTCACATGCAGGCTCATTGGATGAAGTGAATACCCATGCTTTGGACACCACAGTATGCATACCATTGAGAATCTAGGCTACAGAGAAATTCCAGTGACCAACAGGGGACATGGTGAGTGTATCCTATTTATCTGTTTCATGTATGCTACACCATTTCCTCGATGTTATGCTACAGAACAGTATTTCATGACCACAGGAAAAAAAAACAATGCCATATTAAAATTTTGTATCAAAGCCCATTTTTCCTAGCTGCTGAAAACCATGGACTTTACCCACATTGCCATCAAGGCCCAAATGATAGGTGGTCTGCTGTGCATAGAACAGAATATAAAACATATCAGGGTACCAACCAGGATATGTCCATGTTCCCCACTTCTGTGCTTGGTGATTCCACAGGAACATCTTATTCAGGATGCTGGATATGTCCTGGGGTCATGACAAATGAGACCTAAATATTTTTGCTTTTATTCATTTATCTATCCAGAGGAACTTCTTTGTCCAGCGGAAAAGATGCCACAATGGAATGCTAGGGGTCTTGGGTACATATCCAAAATGAGAGCTAATATTTGCCTTTAATACTTCTAATTTGACAATATCTAATCAAAAGGATTTCTCTGCATTTGTGTGTATGTGTGTGTTTGTAATTTGACCTTAATCATCATGCTAGGGGTTTCCTAGCTGAAAGGACAAAGTTCTTAAGGAAAAACCTAGCATCTCTCTGTCCAGTGGCTCTTGTTAGTCCAGAAGCAGTGGTGCCAGGAAGGATTAGTAAATCTTGGCTTTGAATCCTAAACGAGAGACAATATTTTCCTTTCACATTTCTGCTTCCAGCATATCCCTGTCATAGACCATACACATCATCAGACATTGATTTAGACTGATGAAGACCTTCTTCTGATGTTTAGATGTCTCTGGTAGCACCCTGCAGTATGAGTCAAACATACAGCAAAATATTCTCTGTGTGTACAATGTTACACATGGTGGTATGCAAATAAATACAGCAGGAGATTGCCATGGGTGGAGAGCATGTGGCAGGAGGAAGTTGCTAGTGAGGGGATTGTGGAGGACCAGGTAGCAGGAGATGACCATGCAAAGCAGATATGGGCACTGTACAGCATGCACTGGGTAAGAGGCACCATTTCATTCATTTTTATGGGCCAGTTTAGATTTAATAAAGAGTAGCAATGTTGCATGCAATATGAATATAAGGCTATGCTGTAACATGCATAGACTGGCCAAACATCAGACAAAGGGAGTACAGTAACACAGTAATTAGGGTAGTGCTGAGTCGGGTCTATGTCAGATGACTGACTTTTCGGAAACTCTAAAAAACATATTGAAGAGACCATGAGATCAAGTTTCAAAAAAAACTCGATCAAAAAAAAAAAACCCACAGAAATCTAACTTTTTTATGTTTTTGCAAGGTGCCAAGTCTTCCCGCACCAGGTGGGGTCTGGACCCCAAACATCCCCTGAAAATTATATATACCAACTGCATGATTGCACTATAGTGAGGAAAAGGAAAGCTTTGAGTTTTCAAAAACTCGATCATATGATCTCGAACATATGGAGTTTTAGTCGATCAACTGATAGGGGCCAGGGTGGGTGTGTATCATGGTGATGATCTGGGAAAACTGTGCAATAAGGGGATAGTGTCTCTGGTGTGTACATAGGCAGACGTGATGGTGTGTGTGTGTGTGTGTGTGTGTGTGTGTGTGTGTGTGTGTGTGTGTGTGTGTGTGTGTGTGTGTGTGTGTGTGAGTGTGTGTGTGTGTGTGTGTCTGTGTACTGTCCTGAAGAAGATGCTGCACTGTGCTTGTCTGTTCAAGAATAATGTGCGCCAACTGTGCACACTCCCCTACATGGGGTAGGTGGATAAAATTAGCACTAAATTTATCTGATAATGTTTTGATGATATCCTTTGGAATGAAATATGTGGTATTATTTTAGATGAGTTCTGACACTTGAATGTTGATAAGTTATAACTAACTAAAGATCTACAAGCAAAAGCTATCCAGAACAAACCCTAGCTTCCCTGACACTTCACTGTGGTACAGCACTGACGTACTAAGTAGGTTCATAATCATGTTGTATAGCACTCCAAACATCAACGCTATTTCTCTGCAATGTCAGAGAAGCAGTACTAAAGCAGTGGGAAACTCATAAACTCTGACGGTAGTGCATTGTAACTGCACAGTGTACAACTCATGGGTTTGTACATTTTAGGGAATTCAGAATAGCTATGAAAGATGGTAATCACTTAGTCAATTGGAAACACTGGAGTCTCTTGAGCCTTGATGTGCTCCTGGTTGCATGGAAGGAATACAAGGGTCGAGGTGAGAGGATCATGATCAAATTGCATTTCTAAAGTAGAGATGAACTTCTATTTTTGCCTGGTGTGGCAGTATTTTCTATTTACTGCTATTAGTAGTGAGGGTGTTGATTGTGGTTTTTAGGGGAACCACCATATTGTGCACACATTGCATTAGAAGGGCTGGTGGGCTCATTCAGTGAAAGTTATAATGCACAGCTGCAGCTGAGCTGCATGCTTGGCAATAGATCAACTGTATATGGATATTTGTTTGGATTAAGTTGTTTCCAGTGGCATAGAGAGATAAAGCCTTCACCATGGCCCAGGCAACCTCAGTTTGATTGGAACTGACAGATCTGGTAAGGAAGGATGGGGAAGCTTGTCATGGAGGGGAGGTTGGGGCAGAGTCAGCTGGATTCATCCATGATCTCTCAGAGGAGTGGCAGGAATGCAACTATTCTGGTCAGCCGTTGATACCAGGCTCACCAAATCACCACTTGGCAATACCATTTGTCATGGGTATGCAGAAGCATGCAATTGAATGGTAAGGCTTTCATTGTACCCCCCACACATCTTTGTTTTCTCAGTGTACTGTTATATTACCTTTGCAAATGTCACCTGGGATGTAACTGAAAAGAGCTCTACAATGACAAGATCACTCAGCTGGTTAAGAAACTAACTTAATTAAAGTTAGCTTATTTAAATTGATAGTATTCTTCAACAGAATATATGGTTTTTGAGACATGTCACACCTCCATTTATTTGTGCTTTTACTAATTTATTAAATAATTGTTTACAAAGCATAAATTCTAAGTGTTTGATTAAACTGTAAGGAGTGAGTGACATCTCAAGTTGCATGTAAAGTACATAACAACTGAAAAATCACATAGTGACAATATTGCCCTAGTTCAAAACCTGATAAAATGCTAACATGCAAATTACCAGTGCTTATGGTGTGAGGCTGCACACAGGCACTTTGAGGATACAGACTCCTCATGCCACCTTTTAAGAATGCTGTTAAATGGGCAAATCCCGCCTGAGGTTGTTTCCAAGACCACTGACCACACCAATCAGCTCTGCAATGTTTGAAGTGGCATGCTGTTTAGTGGGCTTGTAGATATTCAGCTCAGAAGTAGGACAGGCATGATGACATTGACTACCACCAGACAGAGATACCAAGAAGTCATCCATGTCAGTTAGGGAAGACTGTGCTGGTGATCCCTGCCCAAGGCTGTCCACTCCACTGCAAGGTGGGATGCCTTGTTACTGGTATGATAGCTCATGCAAGTCACACTTGCATTTCTGTATGGTTATGGCCACGGACTGCTCTAACCTGTGCAATGTACCCCTCCAGACATAGGTTCATAGGTAGGTACTAGGCTATTGGCCCTAGGGCCTATATAAGCCTAGCCACAAAAGTACCCTGGCTTTCGCCACCCAAGAAAATTATTTTCCTGTTCCCCTGTCGAGCAGAGCCACAGAAGTGATCCCTGGGGTGAATTTCCTATATCCCATCCAATCATCAAGATTTTTCTTGAACAGTACTAATGAGGAGCTTTGTTTGATATAGGTAGGTAGTTTGTTCCAGAGTGTGGGAAGTCTCTAGGACAGGAATCTATCCTTCCAGCATGTTCTGTTTATTGTGGTGACAATGTTTAGGTCCCTAGAGTGTGTAGCTGGGAGGGATGGGATTTCTTTAAGTGGAACATGTCCAGCAGCTCTGGGTTTGAGACAGCTTTGTATGTTGGGCAGAGATTGCCTCTGAGTAGGCGATATGCAACGGAGTAAAGCTGGAGTTTTTCGAGACGGTCTGCGTAGGGCATCTGTTTGAGGCTGGTAATCCTTTTTATGAGGTATTTCTGCGGCCTTTCCAGTTGTTGTAGATGTCTTGTGAGATACATACCAAAAGAGGCATTGTACTCTATAATGGGTCTAATGAATGACATGTAGAGGGGAACAATTACCTCTTTTTCCCTGGATGAGAACCTTTTTGTGATGAGTTGTGCCATACAGAAGGATTTCCTGACTACTGTGGTGATGTGATTATCAAGGGAGAGACTACGGTCCACCTGTGTCCCAAGGTCTCTTATCACACTTTTGGTGTTAAGGAGACTATTGCCTATGTGGTAGTTCATAGGTATAGAGTTTTTAACAAAAGGGATGACAATGCACTTTTGGCATTGAGCTTGAGGCCATGACTTTGGCACCAGGCATCGGTCTCAGTGAGGCCCTTTTGTAGGATGTCCACATCATTAGGAGTTTCGATTATGGCTCCTAGTTTGCAGTCATCTGCCAACTTCGTTAGCCAAAGACCTTCTGTGTTAGCCTGTACTTCAGAGAAGTAGATACCAAACAGGAGAGGACCCAGGACTGAACCCTGTGGTACTCCACTTGTCACCGGTCTGAGGTTGGATTTGGAGTCTTCAACTTTCACAGTGTGGGTTCTGTCAGTGAGCCAGTTGGCAACTCATCTTGTGACACAGGGATTTATACCTAGTTTAGTGAGTTTATCTATAATTCCAGAGTGGGGGATGGTGTTGAAAGCCTTGGCAAGATCTAGATAGGCTGTGTGAACCACCTTACCCTCATCTACGGCTTTGGTGACCGCATCAAAGAAGTCTATCAGGTTTAGGAGACATGATCTGCCTTTTACAAACAAAACTGGGTGGGGTCCAGAGTTTGGAGATTACCAATGTCATTGCTTATAAGTTCCATGATGATACATTCCATGTTAGTGGAAATCCTGTTGACTGTTAACTATAATAGGACTTCCCTACTTTATTGATGGAGGGGCTTCCAGCATGATGTCATTTTCTTCTTCTGCATCTGGGCCATTCTGGTTTTTAAATGTGAGCATAACCATATGTTAAGCTGCTAGCATGTTATATCCCCTGCATCCACATCATAATAACCCACCAAAAGTCTACAGTTACTATGGTCTACCTGCCCACAAAGTGGCATAAGCTACCTATAAAGGTGTCTGCCATGTGGCAGCAGTTAGTAGTCATTCATAAGCATGGTTCTAAAATACATCACAGAGCAGCATGAACTTGTGAAACATGCTGTTGCAGTCAGTCTTGATGTCTGCAGCACAATACCTGTTCTGTATTTATGAACACACAGCATCACATGTACAGTCTCACCTCACTGGTAGATGACTAAAACTGTGGTTCCCCTATACTCAGTGTTGCATTGATCCATGCCTACAAAGTGCCTTTATACATCTGTTTCTGTCACCAACACTGTGCTTGGCACACACTGGTTTGAGCTCTCTGGCCTTTTTATACATACACAGCAGTATTAAGATAAGGCCTAATGCATGCCTTCTGTGAGAATGTTTCTGAAAACCCCAGTGATGACCCATAGGTAGAGTGATGCACCCAGAGAGTATGTTGCAGATGTATTACACTGGGTTGCAGATATATTACATTGTGTTCCAAACAACTGCCTTAGTGTTTTTAAACCCTCACCAAACATGTACACAAAAACACATACTGAAAATGGATTCCCCCAATAATCAACAACAGAGATGAATGGTTAGACATGTATTCTCCAACAAGCACCTCCACCACTCCCAAACAATATCACAAAGGACTGAAGACATAAAGAAACACATGACCAGACTCATAAACATTCCTTTAATGTTTCCACAGCGGATATGCATCCTGACAAATCATTCACCCTAAAATACTTACCAAACAAGAGGGAGACATGGACTCTAATCTTCAAAAGTTTAATCAACCCCAGTCCCCATAAGAGTAGAGAAACAGTATGAAAGTTACTTACACCCACACAACACAAAGAAAGAGAAAGGGTACGCAACATTATATAACTCCAGTCTCTGGCTTCCTCATAATCCGTATATATCCTACAACCTAAAAACATACATTATGCTATCAAGAGTAAAGCATTGTGCCAGTAAATATCATACCATATTAACATCCTCCCATTTCAGCGGTCAGCTGGAAGCAACCCACCGTCTCACAACTCTAAATACAACAACAGACTAGTTCCCCAACATGTGCAGGCAGTATTTTCTGAACACTTACCTCAGCTGCATTGCTTCTAAATGTACAAAAGGAATCCTGTCTGCATGTCTAACAACAATGTGATATTTCTGCAGCTACTTTTATACCTGATAATCTTGCATTGGATGGAGTAGTACTGTTTGATACTGTTGTGTCTCTCTCTTTCTCAGTGTCCTTCCTCTATATTTTTATTTCATGTTTGATCTTTTATCAGTCTTCATTTTATTCATTATTTTATGCCATGTCAACCAGAGCTCTGTATTTGGTAAGGCAGTGGTCACTACACCATCTGACTATCCAGCCATCTCTTGCTAAGTCTTTGTCTACATACAGGGCTGCTTTCTATGGGGTAACGTAGGTGATCCTATGGATGTTGACCTGGAGGGTTCCATATTGGCCTCTAATGGTCTATTACCAGAAGACAGACATACTGTCATACCTTCTGTGGACACTACTGGTATGTCACAATATGTTACTCAACAGGAGTTGGAGAATGCAGTGACAGTCATGGTGAACTAGTGGTTTGACATCTGTATTGGCCCCCTGGAGAACACTGCTGTGACTGGCTGAGTTGTGCCATTGTCTGGTCTTCCCCAGTATACCAAGAGAGGCAGCACCCAGTAGAGATGGCAGTCACTGAGGGGAATGACCTTTGGCTGGGTGCTGCCCCAACCAGAGTGAACGGGAGATGTTCATTCAAATTACCCACCCTCATTGCAGCATTCCCCTTTCAAGTTTTCACTTTCTCTTATGTTTGTAGGTTAAAACTCCCAATTACCAAATGTCCTCCATCTGTCTGTGCATCTTCATTAAGTTCCTCTCCTTTGCTGTTAGAACTTCCCCAGCTGATCTTTGTCTCATACACACACACACGCACACACACACACACACACACACACACACACACACACACACACACACACACACACACACACTCACACACACACGCACACACACAGAAAGACATACAACCAAGATGTAGAGTCAAACATTTCATTGCCTTTAAAACAAAAGGGCTAATACAATGCATCAGTGGAAATAGGTTTTAGGGCACAACAGGATGTTTTTTATGTGACAATAGTACAACTGGTAAACGGTAGGGCACAACACAGAAGGCAGCATGCTTCATGCATAGAATGATTAACAACTGGTACATGGTAGGGCACAACACAGAAGGCAGCATGCTTCATGCATAGAATGATGAACAACTGGTACATGGTAGGGCACAACAAAGAAGGCAGCATGCTTCATGCATAGAATAATTACAAAGTACCTTAACTTAATTAAAATTAGATTATTTCTAAAATTATGCACAAACTTATTGTAACATTTTTTTCACTTTGAGATTTAAACCAATAATTGAAATTTAGAAATGAATATATGCAAAAAGAAAATTAATAGAATTCCTGCAGGCAGGTGTGAGGCCTGTTAGTGCGAGTCTCAGCACTTCGAAAATTAAACTGCAATACAAATGGAGAAAATTCAATTAAAAACAAAAAATAACTGTTACAGTTCTTCAGCTTTACTACAGCATGCTTTAACCCTTACTCCAACCACAGTAATGCTAGTTAATAACTCTTTGATCAAAGAAGTTCTTATATAGTACAAAGACTTGTGTATTCACTCATTTATACTTGCAGAGTACTGGTCATCTAGGGATCATTACTTCTATCACACAGATTTCTAAAGACATCCAAACTGGCCGGTCATGTAGAACTCATTTTTTATTAAAATGTAAATACACACACACACACACACACACACACACACACACACACACACACACACACACACACACACACACACACACACATATATTTGTTTGTTTCAAGGAATGACAGATGTGACTTAAAGACTGCAAAAAAAAAGTGCAAAGCTTCTTACCTACGTGCTCTTCCTTTTGTGACTATCTTCACTATTCATGTTACACATTCAGATACTGCACTTTAATTATGCTTTTAATACTTGAGTCCTTTCCATACATGTAAGGCACTTGCCACAGAAAATGAATGAAAAAAGTACAAGAAAGCATTGATGACATCCCTCTTGCCAACTTTGCCAGTAACCACAGTCCCAATTATTTTACATTTTTTATTGAACATATGGTCAATATATAACATTGTAGTTTTACTGAATTATAACATTTTGGATATTAACATATTCTTAGAAACAATAATCTAATTGATAAAGTTAATGTCATTTGTCTACTAAGTATTTCAAATCCCAATTCATCTCATGAGCAATTTTGCATGCTACCCATATCCTGCATGTTATATTGGCATATGCATCATTAAGCTCTGGGATCTCCTCCTTTAGGTAATTTTCTCTCTAGTCAGGCTTGGACCGACCCCATACCACAACCTGGCCTGAGAACTTTAGGCTGACAATCTAGCTTGGTGGCAATATTGACTGTCATGTCAGGGCCAGGTATGAGTCTGAAGCAAAGATTAAGGCCTAATTAAAGGGAGACTGGACCTGCAAATGGACATCTTTTCATAGCTGAACCCAAGGCACTTACCAGCAGGTGCCATGCTTGCCAGTACACACTATTGACAGATTCCTCTGACAACTAACCCCTGAGATAAATGAAAAAACTAAAAACTTAATGTATGTTAAACCTTTTTTCAACAAAAAGTTAAGCCTTCAAGAGAGTAGGAAACAACCAAATTAAATCAAATACATGTACTTTAAAACCGCCAACTGGAGACCCACTGATTTTCCATTTGTCCTCATTGTCACTTGGCAGGATGTTTCAAACACTTTGTCAAATGATAACTATCTCCTCTTCCCCACTTATTTATTTATTTATTTGCATCTTACTTGGCTGGACCTCTTTCAGCACCATTGTACTGTCTGCATTCAAAATATCACAGTCTACACTGCTGCGACATACCTCATCCCACTAAAATAGGTCTAATTCTCATCTGTTAATTAATTGTGGGTGATTATGGCCACACCCCATGTTCCTAACATAACTTTTGCTTTCCTGCTAGAACCATGCCCTCTACTTTCTATTTAGCCAGTTCTCTTTACTTCTCTGTTGTAATCTAGTAGCAAAACAGGAACAAACTTTATCCATGTTTGAGAACTAATTATATAAAATCATAATTTTTTTCATAATCTAGTATCGCATGTGAGCAAATTTATTTATCCCTGCAAAACTGTTCCCAAATAATAATGATAATATCACATGCTGTTTCATGTTTTATTCATTGCAGAAGTACTAGTAGCATTAACTCACCCAAGTGCATACATCTATTATCTTTCTATGTAACTTTCACCTTGGTCTGCTTAATCCTTAAAGACATTCCATCTGGTCTAGTCTTTGATATCACAACTCCTTATTTGGGCTAACCCTCTCCCACTGAGCACTTAGACTTGCTGAAGAATGACCTGCAAAAGCAGAGAAGAAATGTTACCATCATATAACATGCAACAACAGTCTTACATTTTTTTAAATGGTCACGTCATGGACCAGAAAAAGCTACTAGTGTAGTTCAACCAAAATGGTATTGTATGCCCTATAAAATCAGTCACTAGTGCCTCAGAATGATACTACCTTAGTCATTTCAGTAAAAAGTATTTCAGTGTTTTTCTACTTTTAACCATTACTGCTTACTATTTTTAATCCACAGATATATAGTCTGCCATCGTGATCTGTGTTTTTTTTTGTTTGCTTGTTTGTTTGCCTGTTTGTTTTGTTTCTTTCATTTACTGCACTAAAATGTATTTTCCCCTTTTATGGCTTCATGTTCCCCTTTTCTTGAATTGAGATAGCTGTCATACACATAGACCAGTCTCATCAATATTTTTGTTTGTTTTACCTAAGAATGCATAATCAAGTAACAGCAATAACTACAGAGAGTTAATATTTGTGATTTAAAACTGCTTTACTATGTACTTGTATAATGTGTCATACCAAGAAAATATGCGCAGACATGGCCATCATTTCTTAAAGGCCCGCAATGTGAGAAAAGTTCAACATTTGATCTATTTCGCTAACCAGATATGCATCACTTCTATTACTCAGTTAAGTCTTTTTAGTTATGAATGCTCAGGAATACCAGTGTAAACCTTTCTATCTATCTATCTATCTATCTATCTATCTATCTATCTATCTATCTATATATCTATCTATCTATCTATCTATCTATCTATCTAGCTATCAATGTATCTATCTCTGGTGTTCTGTATCTGGAGTGAGCTTCAGTAGGAACCGAAAGGGGATCTTATAAGACTTCTGTGAGGCTCAGTGTAACACCTCAAAGGATAATGCAGTATTTTAACAGAAGCTGTGTCTTAATCAGGTTTAGAAAATCATAGCAAAATTACATTAGTTTGAGGATATGACATACCATCTAGATTTAGGAATCAAGTGGCCAGTCAGAAAAACAGATTGAAATAAATCTAAATGAATGCCAGCAAAATTGACAAATTGGTCTTACCCTGTCTAGAGAAATGTCAATTACATTTCTAGATAAGGAATCAGATTGTTAACTTGAGCTGTACCTTACCTTCAACCCTCCCTTAAGCATCACTGAAAGCTTATTAAAGGTCTGGATGTATAGTAGAAATAGTAGGTTGTATAAAAACTTGCAACAGATTTTAGCAAAAATGTAGCAAACCCATAACATTTATAAAACTGCATAAAAACATAAAATCTTTAGTGATATAGCAAGTATGAAATATATAAATAATCTGAACAAGGTAAACATGAACAAACAGTGCATGCAGTTGTTTTACTGTAAATCTGGAACAGACTGGAAAATGTAAATGTAAAAGAAAATGCGACTTGTTATTTTTTTCGGGGGTGGGTAACCAAGCACAAGCCTCCCAACCACACACAACTGAGCTAGCCACTTTTTTGATCTGAATTAATAATCAGTTAAATTAAAACCCTCTAAATGCTGTAGTATATCATTTGAAAGGTGATAGAGAAGAAGAAGAAGAAGAAGAAGAATACCAAAGACGCTTGTTTGGATGAATTGTGCTAGTTGTTTATCTCCCGGTGGTGATTCATACTTCAACATCCATCAAGGTGTCAGATGAAATACCCCCCTCTCTGTCAATCATTCCTTGGAATTCTGGGTTAGCAGATATGTTCATTGAGTTCCTCTTGTGCTTGAATATGGCTGCCTCAAGGCTCTCTGAAAGAGTATGTTTCATCATTTGCCTATATCTTTTTTTACTTCAGCTAATGGTATGCAGGTTGTTAGATACTTTACCTAGAGGCTAGTTAGAAGTAGCCAGCTGGATGTCCAGTGTTATTTGTATGCCATCTGTCTGTTGAAGGCATTTGTTTTATATTTCTCTGTGTAAAACTGTGCCTTGTCTATATATCTATCTTATTTTTTCAAAATGCACTATTAATTTCTTTTAGTAAATAATTTTGTATATTTAATTCTAAGGATTTTTGGTTAAAGTATTTATTAACTAATTTGAAGGATAATGACACTGTAGTATTGAATTGCTAACACTTAGTATCTGCCTTTCAGAGACAGAGAGGGAATGACTGTCCAGTTGTAAACTACCATGAACTATTGTTTTTTCAGTTGCCTCATTGTTAAAATTGGCATAATAACAAGTATTGTTAAAATTGGCATAATAACAAGTAACTTTGTTGTGCAGCCTTGGTGAGGTTACAACATCGAATGCTGTGTGTGTGTGTGTGTGTGTATGTGTGTGTGTGTGTGTGTGTGTGTGTGTGTGTGTGTGTGTGTGTGTGTGTGTGAATGCATTACCTTAGTCAAACTGCAGCTAATGTGGAAAAGCTAGCATTGGCACATTCTGATAATGCTCTACGTAAGGCATGAAGGGGCCTAAGGAGCCACTTTTCATAAGCCTGCTCTACACAATTTATTGTAAACCTTATTTAAGAATGGCTAGTTTGGGCCATACCCCAGTACAGCTGTATTTATTTTTCTAGATGGTCTAGGCCAAAATTCACTAACTTATTTATTTATCTTGATTTATATCCATGTATATTTATTTATATTATGACTTGTTTGTTTTTTTGTTGTGGTGTGTATTTACTAGGGGCAGTGATCTGAATCCAAGGATCATATATCTTGTTCTTGACAATAATGTCCTACCTAGAAACATTCCAGCATGTTCACCTTCATATGGATTAGTTTGCTTTAACTGATGTTGTTCGTCCCTCTTTAACATAGATGACAAACAGGCACGGTATTTCTTTTAGATGCTTTAATACATACAACAACATCAGGATGGATAGCAGCATCATAAAATATGAACAAACTAGTTAACAGACAGACCTTACATACATGCTTACATCTCAACAGCTAACTACAAAATGGCAGTCAGACTTGTATGTGCTCAGTATTTACACACTTGTGCAAGCCTTTGGATAGCTTCTTAAAGGTACATACACACACATTGATCTACATCCTCCATCTTAAAAGGATTGCCCTCTGTAATAAACAACATTACAGTTAGACATGCATTACTATATACATTAGAAACAAAACACAATGTTTATGTCCAAATTCCTTCCTATCTGCTACAGGGTTTAGATATGAGACCATATCTCATAACATAACAGTTTGCACTAAATTTAGCAACAGGGACAGTCTTCATATCAGAATCATCTGGATTTGTCATAGGAATGGGAATTTCCTCTGGAGCTGAAAAACTGGACAACTCACTCTGAGATAAAGAGTCTTTCTCACAGGCTATGTGCTGTGGTATAGCCTCGAACATCGGTCTTAAATGTTTCCGATTCCACCTAAAGACTACTTCTTGTGATTCCACAATGTACAATCTTGGCTCTGGGCAAATATTCTTCATGACACTTTGCATCCTTACCACTTCTCCTTCTCGTAATGGATTGAGCAGTTTGCTGGTCTTATCATAGTAGGACTTTTGGGTTAGGTGTTTCTTCAATAGACTGGCTTTCGCTTAACTGTTGTGCTTAACACATGGAATTGACAACTGACTACTGATCGAAAATGTGGTTCTGGTTTGTCTCATCAGAAGTCTCTGAGCAGGTGAACTGAGATGTTTATCACAAGGAACATTTCTGAGATTCGAGAGATTTAGGAAAACATTACTATTGTCTTGTTTTGACCTCTCTAGTAACTGTTTTGCACTTTGAGCTGCATGTTCTGCCAAAATATTTGACTGCAGGTACTCGGGGCTACTTGTGACATGAGTAAAGTCCCATTCTTCAGCAAATCGTTTGAACTGTTGGCTTGTAAACTGTGTGCCATTGTCAGAAATAACTTTGTGCGGACTACCATGCATTGCAAAATGATGCATCATCTTAGTAATGATTGTACTGGATGCTAGGTTAGGAAGTAGGTCAATCTTGAACCAATTGGAGTAAGAGTTTACTAACACTAAATAATGCTGACCATTCCATTCAAAGATGTCAGTGGCTACTGTCAACCAAGGTAGTTCTGGAATCTGGTTTATCTGAAGTGGTTCCTTCTGTTGCTATGGCTTAGTAATATTACACACCAAAGATGAAAGTGTTCTGTCAATGTCTAGTAACAGAGAAGGCCAAAATGCTAGCTCTCACTCTTCTTTTGGTCCTGGGTGACCACAATGCAAGATAGTAATGCACTCTTGTTACAGGGACTTTGGAAAAATTACTATCAGACCTTTCATAATGATACCATTGTCAGACAAAACCCCATCTCTGTATGGAAAATTAGGTTGCACTTCTTGACGTAAACTAGATTGCTTTGATGGCCATTCTTGATTGATAAAGTGGTTGAGCATTTGTAAAACTGGATCTGTGGCTGTGTGATCTCTCAGCTCATCAAGATATGTGGAAGAAAAATTTCTGACTTCCATGACTTCAGAATCAAGGTTCTCATTCTCATGCTGTTCGGCGGTATTTCTGGATGATCTAGATAATGTATCAGCAAGATAAAGAAGTTTGCCTTTTTTGTAAACAAGATTGAAATTGTACTTCTGCAATCTTAGCATCATACGTTGCAGTCTGGCTGGAACAGAATGCATAGGTCTTCTCAAGATATTGACTAGTGGTTTGTGGTCTATTTTGATCTGGATAGGTCTACCATAAACATAATCATGGAACTTCAAACATGCAAACACAATTGCTAAAAACTGTTTCTCAATCTGAGCATACTGCATTTCAGTTTGGGTAAGAGTTCTCGATGCATAGGCAACAGGTTGATCCTCTCATAGAATGACTGCACCCTGACCAAATTTCGAAGCATCACAGGAGAGTGTAACTAGTTTGTGAACATCATAATATCTAAGAGTTGGTGGAATAGCAATTCTATGTTTCAGGACAATAAATACTCCTTGGTATTGCTCTAACCAAGACTTAGATACATCTTTATGCATTGGATCTCTAAGCAGTGATGAAAGTTGGCTCAAGTCTGTAATGAACTTGCCTAGGTAGTTGACCATGCCAAGAAAACTTTGCAGGGCTTGAACATTGTCTGGAGCTGGCATCTGGAGAATGTCCGTTTGCTTAGAAGGGTCTGGTTGTAGGCCTGAACTGGTATATAAATGAACAACATAAGTAACTTCTTGTAGCCTGAATTTGCATTATTGTGGATTGAGCTAAAGATTCACTTGGCGTGCCCTTTCTAGAATTTTTCTGAGGTTTCTGTCATGTTTGGTTTCACCATGACCTCCTACTACTATGTTCTCTACTATAATAGCACAAGAATACCCAGAAAAAAATGTGCTCTATTGCACATTAAAAGACTTCACTTGCAGAATTTATCCTAAATGACATTGTCAAAAATCTGTACCTTCCAAACGGAGTACTGAATGTAGTGGGCAGTGATGATTTTTTGCCAAGCTGAATTTGCCAACATGAACTCTTTGCATCTAGGACAGAAAAAACAGCGACATTTGGCATCAAGGCTGTGACTTCTTTGACTGTGCGCATTTGTTCAAATCTCATGGATCAGTACATATTCTAATGTCATCTGAGCTTTTCTTTTGAGCTACCACTATGGAAGAGCCCAACTCAGTTGGAGTTTCAACTGGACAAATCACACCTTATTGCACTATTTTATCTATCTCGGCTTTGACTCTGTCTTGCATGGCTATTGGAACTTTATTTGCTGGTCTGATAAATGGACTAACCTCTGGGTCTAACTTCATGGAGTACACAACTGAAATTTTGCCTGTTGTGTCTTTTAAAATATAAGCATGGGTGGAAAAAATGTACTGGGCAAAATTAGAGTAGTGGTCTTTTATGCTAACATGGTGGACTTCCTTATTAAATGAAAGCAGTCCCATTTTCAAACTGTCTCTGAGCCCTAATAATGACTGTGCTTGCCTCTTGATCACATAAAATAACAAGTCATAGCTTCTCCCAACAGAGTAACATGAAAGCACTACTGAGCCTTCGGTATGAATTTTTTTACCTCCATAAGCAACAAGCTTTGCACACCTTGCCAAATCAAGCCTTTCACCATGACACACTCTAGCATATACTTCTGCTGACATAGCATTGCACTTGGAACCTGTATCAACTTTGAGCTCTGTGGGTTTGCCATTTATCCGAACAGTGCAAAATACTTTATTCTTTGCCCTTAAATCTACTGCATTAATCTACTGCATTAACTGTTTCATGAAACACTGACACACCACTGACAGTAGGGTCACAGCTTTCTAACTGATCAACTCAATTCTTAAAATGTTTCCTTTTAATAAAAGAATGTGGGCCTTTTGATTTATAAAATCTTTTGAAATGATTCTATTTATTACATTTGTGGCATTGCTGACCAAAAGCTAAACATTTTTTTTCTTTTAGATTCATGACTTCCACCACAGTTATGACAGTTGGCAATGAGACTAGGGGCTCATGCTTTGAGTTTGCTGACTCACACTTATGCTTCACTGAGACTGTGTGAACTCTGGAATTTGCTGGAAAGTTCTGGGGTTTACTAGTGAGTGCTGCAGGGACTATAGTCGCTGCCATGTGATTGGGCCTGTTCCTTTTAACAACATGCTGCATACTATCAACATGAGCTTTTTCACTGTGCCTTCTAGAGCTGTTCTCATTTGTAAGCAAATTTGTGTACATTTCTGTAAGCTCATATATATGACAAATCTCAATGGCCTTATTCAAAGTTAAGTCACTGTCACTAAGCAAAATCTTTCTCACAGCATACTTTTTAATACCACACACAAGTCTGTCCTTTATCAACTCATCCCTTAAATCACCAAATCTGTACATTTTGCATTGTTTCTTGGGTCAGTTATTTATGCTGCAAAAGTTTCACCAGACTTTTGATTCTTGTATAAAATAAGTGCCTTTCCATTATAACATTTGTCTGGTGGTTACACATTTTTCTAAATTTGCATTTTAAGCATTCAGGGTCCTCCCTTGACTCAGCCAGTATGACAATATGACGGTTTCCCCCTCTTCTGTATAGATAGCAGGTGCATACACAAATGAACATTCCCTTTCTATGGCTTCTAACCCAGCTAAATTAAGCAGAATTAATGCCTTTGTGCAGTCATCCTTACCAGAAAATGCAGCCTGCATGAAAATGTCATACTCTTGCTCAAACACTCTCCAGTTCTCAGCAATATTATAGTTAAACACAAGTGCACTGGGTTTTTGAAATCCATCTGCCATGCCCACAAAGTATACACAAACACTCTGAAAATATGATCCTTGTAATTATGTATGAACAAACTTTCTGTGAGCTTGTAATAACATTCAAATGCACAAAAAACTCCTCAAAATACTGTACTTTGTGAAATATGCTCTGTAATGGCTGTATTCTGCAAAATAATGTTACTGTAACACTGCACAAACCTGAGAACACTTTAATCACTACTGATAACTCAGATATCTTTGCTTGATACAAAAAATACATGCTTTGCAATGCAGTCATTCCCTTTATTTTATTCGTTTTATGCAATTCGGACTTTATTTCAAACATTTTCCATACTAATTCAAATATTTTTATCAATATCATACATATTGGTTTATGAGAATATCATTTAGAATGTTTTGTACACCTTGTTTCATATTTTGTGAATAAGAAATAGTACTGAGCAAGTTTTAATACCTGAAATTTGTTTCTAACCTGTTTTGCGAAGTATGCACATTTTAGGGATGATTCACTTTTGTATATTCCACCAGTTCCAAGCAAGTGCCTGAAGTCATTTTAGCCATACCCCCTCTAACTTCATGCCCTTTAGACATACCACTTCTGGCACCATGTCACTCATCTCTCTCTAACATAGATGACAAGCAGGCGGGGTATTTCGTTTAGATGCTTTAATACATAGAAACACATCAGAATGGATAGCAGCCTCATAAAATACGAGCAAACTAGTTAACAGACAGACCTTACATACATACACGCTTACATCTCAACAGCTAACAATAAAACGGCAGTCAAACGTGGATGTGCTCAGTATTTATACACTTGTGCAAGCTCTTGGATAACTTCTTAAAGGTACATACATGCACATATTGATTTACAACTGAGTACGTTTTTGCGAGGTCGAATCATTGTGTAATGTCTGGTCAGTCAATCTATTTATTTCATTTCACATTACTAGTCTCAGTATTGTGTAAACTGCCATCATATTATTTCTTACCATAAATGAATTACTGAAATAATATATCCAAAAAATAACTGGAGTTTGCTGAGTCATGTGTAGAATTCTGTAACATGAATTATGTATTGATATTCCCAAAGGACCACATTTCATTCAACTACCTCTTTTGCAACAATATTTAAGGCAACCACTCAACATGTCCTTTATTATGCACAACAGTCTGTTATAATTATTCAGTATTTCATTAATTACAGTACCATTTAACAATGGATCCAATCTAAATTACATTTGTCCCATTCCCCCTTTAAATAACCACGCCAAACACATAAAGACATTTGACAACCTTTATTAAACTGTATTATACAATGAACTATATACACATAAAACTAACATTAGTTATCTTCCTCAGCAACGATGATCTCAGGGCAGCGTCACCACTCACCCTGGATGAACTTTATCTCAGGGCAGCGTACCTACTCACCCTGATACCTCCTCCACCGGGGCAGCGTACCTGCTCACCCACATAAAGAGGCAGCGTACCTACTCACCTCACCACCATACCAAACCATTAACCAACAGCCACCTTCTTTAGAGGGGGAACAGAAGAGGACAATCCTATCCCTCTTCTCTGCCACCAGCCTGATCCCAGGCTGTTCCCCCTCCTAAACCCAAGCCGCAATCATATCCTCTAAAAAGAGTTTTAGATGCAAATTAAAAAGGTCTAGTCCCATGTCATTAAGGTGTACTCCATCCGTTCGATACCAAGACTCCTCTCCATCCCCAAAATCTCTATGGTCAATAGTATGCATCCCCAAAATCCTTAATTGCCTAGCCAGCCTTTGATTAACACTCCTTCTGACCCTTTCAATCCCCCTATAACTATATGCAGCCCTCCAACACAAACGCGGAACCAACTCTGACCACACAATTTCCATACCCGGGTACAATGCTTGTATTCTCATCAAATCCCACAGCATAATGTCCACTAATTGTTTTTTAGAAACAATGCCCAAGTCATTGCCCACTAAATGAATGACTAGTATACAAGGACAACCCACCTTCAGTTTTGCCCTCTCAGATTCATGCAACAACCTGTCCCACCTAAGACCCCTAACACCATGCCAGGACACTGACCACCCTAAATGTGCTAAACCCAAATTGACCCCATCAACCCTAACTAAAGCATGCTTCTCTGCCCAGTGGATGAACAAATGTCCCAAGATGATAATGTGCTTCCCTAAAAGAAAAGAAGAAAAATTAATAATCAGACCACAACGTATCTAATATAAGACAAAAATGCATTTGAAGACCACCTCCCCACTCTCTTAATCAATTCAATGGAACTACCCTCTCTAGCTAAATCTGAAGCCTTACCTACCCTGTATGAGTGAGCTGCAAATCTCTCAGCCAAAAATCCCATACAATGTAAAACCTTCCTCAACAAAGTTATGAATCTACTACTCAACACCACCTTCCCATCCACTGAACAAAATATTAACTGATCCACACTCCCCTTCCACCTCCTCATAAATTCTTTTGCCCACATTACTGGACAAATGCAAGGATTCTTGTCAGTTTTAAGCACCACCACACATCCCCTACCCAACTGATCTGTCTTACTCCTCCTAATGCAATAGTAACCTCACCCATCCCTATAATGACATCCTTCCAACATAACGAGCCTAACAACTCCGGAATCTGAAAACCACCAAAATATAACCATGTACATAACATACCCCACATAAAATAATCCAGAGACCCCTTTTGCAACAAACCTAACCCTTTCAACAAAACTTTCAATATAACCCTAGTAAGCAGCCATCGAATATCCTTACATTCCACCACCATTCTCCCCAACCCCTCAACATACTCCATAATGTCCAAGACTTAGTGAAATCCTGCAACCCCGCTACTTTAGTGAAAATGCTAATTGCAGCCAAATCCACCTTAACCGTCTGCAAAGCCTTGCCTAACCCCCAAGCATGAGCTACATACCGCAGTAGTAATTCCTCTGACCATACCCCTTCCTCCTCTGGCAGCTGCAAAATAAACTGATTAAAATCAGAAAGAGCCCTACCATACGCCTTCCTTGTAGAAGGGGCTCAGGAATGCCATACCAACTGCCTGGCTACATCGACCCAAGATTCCACACCTCCTCTGGCAGGATTTCTGGCACCTCCTCCGCCCATGGAACCAACCCTCGAAACCTGCAAAACTGAAATTGGGACAAGCTATCAGCAATCTCATTCCTTATGCCAGGCACATGCACTCCTGTAAAAAAAAAATTATTAAAAGGCTCTGCAAAACCAATTTACATAATACCAACAATAACAAGCCCGACTTAGCTGTTTTCTTTTGCAATACCCTCACTACAGCCATATTGTCAGAGTGAAAAACTACACGTTTGCCCCTCAATTGCTCCTTTCACACCACCGAAGCTGCCCATATAGGCATGAACTCTAGAAAGGCCACATCCCGCTTCCATACCTCCTCCCAATCCCGAGGCCATTTAGCCGCAAACCAGTGACCTCTGAAATAGGTCCCCATGCCAGCACCCCCAGCTGCATCCTTAAACAACTGAAGTTCTTCCTGCCCCACCCAGTCTGACTGCTAAAAAGATATCCCATTAAATTGTTGCAAAAACCCATTCCACAACACCAAGTCCTCCCGCACCAGTTGGGTTACCCTAACCCAATGGTGTTTGCTCTTACCCCCTTTCAGCAAATATGCCAGTGACCTGCAAAAAGCTCACCCTGGGTGCACCGCTTGACAGGCAAAATTCTAAAGCCCAAGCAACTCCATAGCTGAACGAATCTGAATCTTATAATTACCCAACACTGAACATATCACTGACCTAAGCCTCTCTATTTTATTCTCTGGTAAAAAAAACAGTCCCCACTCCACATCAACTGTTAATCCCAGAAATTCTAATGCCCTTGCCAGACCCTCCATCTTATGCTGAGCCAATGGTACCCCTAACTCCTCACTCATAATTGTAAACTCCTGCAAAACCTCCTGTGCTCCTACCCTTCCTTTGCCCACCAGCAAAAAATCATCTAAATAATGCACTGCCTTTTGAGTCCCCACTTTCTGCTGCCAAATCAAATGCAATACTGTACTGAACTTCTCAAAAGTCACACATGCCACTGAACAACCCATAGGCATAGCTTTATCAAAGTAATACTTATCTCCTACCCTGCATCCCCAGTAGTGGCCAATCCTCACTCCTAATAGGCAACAATCAAAAAGCTGACTCAATTTCGACCTTAACCAACCATGGCTCCCTAAATTCCATAATCACTTTCACTGCATCATCTAAGGAAGTGTAATGCACCCTAACCTCCTCTTCTGCAATAAAATCATTCCAGATAAGACAAGTGATGTATCACTCTGAATTCCCCTTCTCGCTTCTTCGGCACCAATCCCAAAGGCGACACCCTGTAAGTACTAAAAGGCGGACTGTAAATAGGACCCAATAACCGCCCCACCCTACACTCTTTCTCCAGTAAATCCTCCAAGATGTCCTCTTTACCTTGAACAGATCATAAACTCTTGCAACCCCCCCACCCCTTCCCACGGTGGACTTAATAGGAAACCCCCCTTGAAATCCCTGTATTATCTCCTCTTTGATGGCCACACCAGGAAACCGATGAAGCATACCCTAGAGAACCTCCACCTTAATAGGGAACAGTGCCACTTCCTCTATTGCCTCTAAAGAACCCGAGTCCAAATCCCTGCGACCCACAAAAATTACCACTTCCCCAGGCTGGCTGAAATTCTTACGAGAATCCTTGTCCACCAAATCCACCCTCACAACCCATAACATTACAGTTCCAGGACATATCCTGCTGACCACAGCGAGTGGCCAAATGACCCCCTTCACATTTCGAACAAATGTGGGCAAATTTGCACCCCACCCATGTACAGGAGCCACTATTAAATGACCAACACACACCCGCTGTTTCCAGCCCACTCAACCTTCTGTTAAAGCCCCCATAACTATCCATCATCGTAGCCAGTCATAGATCTGGATGAAGCACCTCCCAATGAAGCGACTGGTCTACAGCCTTCCATTTGCGGAAACACTGATCATACCAGAGCCACGCATTACCCGGCCTTAACTGTTGTGCTTCACGAATGGTAAGGAAATAGCCTAGCAGTGGCAGGGCCAAAGACCCGTCCTTCTCCAGCTGCACTGCCATAAAATAAATAAAGCCAACCACCCAATTATCCCATGTCCTAGGGTGAAGCTTACCTACCCTCTGCCTTTCCAATGCTGCTAAAGCCACCAACAAGTCCTTGCTATTAGAGGACTCTGGTTTCACTAGTCATTGGACCCCTTCCACATCGATCAGCTCAAACAAATCCACATACTCCCCTTTCCAAATTTTTTCCTTAACCAAACCCAGAATGTGCGGAGTTAGGAAAATTGCTCCTGTCCCCTGCCCCAAAGATTGGGTAGCCAACCAGTTCCCAGGCTGCAGCCCAAAATCAGAGCCTACCACAGAGCCCAAGACTGAACTGTGCCCAGAACCCTCCACCCCCCTGTTGCATCTCTAACCGGGTACCTGTCACTATGTGCTAGTTGTCTCTGCACCTCCTCTATCCCTTGCACACCACCCCCGAGATCCCCAACTGACAAGTCATCATCACCCCCCCATAATCCTCAACCCCTAGCTCCCCCGACAATGCTGCTGTAGTAAAACCATTACCTGCACCTTCATCGTGCCACATACTGGGAACCGGTGTCTCCACTGCTACCACCTGCTGTGATGCCTGTTGCTTTTTCCCCTCCAGCTGGGGTTCTCACCACTGTGCATTGCCTCTTCCGACCTGGGGTCTGTTCAGGTTCCTGTACCACCTCTGATGTTGCCGCCTCCTGGAACAGCTCCTCCGCTTGGGCCACAATTGCTTGCCACCTCTGCCTTAGCTCCGGTAATTTGGCCATCTGTAATAAAAGAGAAAAAAAATATTAAAACTATTCTATAAGCCTGACTTCCCTACTCCCCCCAACCCCTAGTATTGCCTTGCCCCCACACCTTAACTTACCCCTGCCTGTCCACACTTCACATTTCAACTACCCTGTCAGCCACACCTCCTGCCATTTGCACCCCTTCGTAAACCTAGAATATCGTCTATTAATATCCCTCCCCATGTGTATCTATCTATATAAAAATATATATATATATATTAATAATTAATTAATTAATCCTATCCCTCTAACTATATCTCTATCTAGCAGCCACCCAATCCTATCACCATTCAGACAATCAAGTCTAAAAACACTTACCTTTCCTCCCAGCATGGTACTCCATAGTGGTAATGGCTAAGTAACGCAATGCGCATGCGCAAACTGGTGCTCAGACCCAATGGCCGAAAGAACAGCAGAAGTAACCCACTAAACCACCAGGGAGTATGGAGAAGATATTCCACCACCACGGAATACCAGGACGGATGGACACCCGAATGACCGCAACGCCATCCTGAAGCCATAATGACCGGAGAAGACAGACTGACACCCACGGACCCACCAAGGAGCACGAACAGAAATCTGCCACTACCACCAATGCAGATGAAGCCGGACGCAACAATGGAACCCAAACCCCTGCCACAACCACTGGGATAACCTACAAGGACACAACAGCCCACAAACCCTCCAGGGAACATGAGGAGATGATCCGCCACTATCCCCCAATGCTACTACCTACCACGACCACCAGGAAAACCATTTTCCCCAGAAATGGACATGGCCAGCCCACGAACCCACTAGGAGGTACAAGGGGTGATTCACCACTACCCCCCCAACCTAATGAGACCGAATTACACCGACGGTCTCCCCTTTGCCTACCACGACCACCGAGAGACCTTCCCCTTTTTTTTTTTTTATTTCTATATTACCCTGACCACATGGCACCAATGGCCTACTACCCGATGGAGCTAACAACAGGCCCAGCCTCCCCCCACAGATGTCACTTGACCACATGGCCCCACCAAAAAAGGCTTGATGAATCCCCCAGAGATCAGCGGAAGATAGGGAGCAAAGAAAACCTCAACACCCAAGTAAGCCTAGTATTACTCCCATCACCACTTCATTATATCTATCTACAGATATATATATATATATATATATATATATATATATATATATATATATATATATATATATATTTTATTTTTATTTTTTTTTGTGACCACCCCGCAACCATTCACCCACACACACACACACACACACACACACACACACACACACACACACACACACACACACACACACACACACACACACACACACTCACACACACAGTATTCTATCACCCTTTCCTAAAAGTAAGCTCAAACTATATTCCCAGACTCCAGCCTCCCCCTTAAATTAACCTCTAGAAAACACCAAAGGGGGGAACTGACCCAGTTAACCTAACCCCTTCTCTCCCCACCATCTAAGGCCTACCTTCATCCACGATTGCACCACCAACTCACGCCAAATGTGCCTACTTCTTTTAAACCCTAACACTTAATACTGTCAGAAGTCCCACCTACTCCTACCTCACTTCCTTTTACATCTCCCTCTCTCCTTAACCCTTTCACCACCACAAACCCACTATCCTATCCAACTACATTCCTTACCTTACTTTCTACCTCTATACCTTCCCCACACCCATTTACCCCCTTACTCGAGGGACCGGGACAACTTAGTTTGTCCCCAAACTACATTTGTTACCACACTAAAAAAGAAGGTAATCTGCCTTTCAAATACCACTTATCAAACTATTCCCTCTACACTTATCATCAGAGCACAGTCTATTTTGAACACTTGGTAATAACCATTTATCATTTCCCTCTCGCTATACTGCATTGTAAAAATTATAATACATAAAATGCAAATGCTCCTTACTAAATCCTTATGTGTATAAAATACGTGGAACTATGTTTTCCATTCATCACAGTTTTGCTATTATTTCTCAGGTTGATCACTGCCGTACTAAATGAAGTATACTCTATAAATAATAAGCTTTAGTTTCTCTGCCTTATTTTTCCTGATATTTAATCATAGATTTAGGGTAAGAAAGTATAACCTACTTACATCTTCCTCAAACCTCACAGAGTACCATCCCACTTCTCTAACAGAATCCTAATAGCATCCCTTTGGATTTGCATATTCAAGTATTGTACATTTACATGGTTTTGCTTTGCAATTTCAGTACCGTGGGACGTATGGTGACAGGAAATGTTTCCAGGACAGCACAAGACAAATGCTAACTAATTCAGATGAAATTTTCTTAACAAAAAGGGGAGATACTGTCACCAGTTGGGAAATGAACCCAGGGCACCATCTGTCTTTATTTATTTCTTGGAATTTGACATGATTTATATGATCAGGGTAGACGTGTTAACTCAGATATTTTAAGAGAAGTCTTCAATGACTTGAATTATATCTAGCAGTGATTTTCCATGTGGCATTTGTATTCTACAGGTGTGATGCTGTACAGTTGTAATTAGTCCCTGCTGAATCAGAGGTGTATCTAGCAAATTGCAGTTTATTCTCCTTTGTCACTCAGTGATTCATTTCAATGGCTGAAAAATAATTTCCCATGCTTCAAAGTTTGACTTATTCTTTCCTTTGATTGTTCCTTTACTTTTGGGATAATTATCAATGAAAAAAAATTACTGTGTTTATTCTTATTTTTGATGACACCTCACAATATTTTGTGACTGCAGTCCTGAGCTGCATTATTAGAGGATAAAGAAATTTTGAATCCCACTAGAGCTTCTGGGCCACTTTTGAGATCATATGATATATAAACTGATAGTTACACTTCCATTTTAAGTGAAAATTAAAGAGAAGTAGAGCATTATCTTCCCAAAGGGAAACAGTGGATATGCACTTTCTGAAACGTGTCTTTCTAAATAAATAGCTAATTAAAAATGAAAATAAGTTAAACAAATTATGTTAATTTTTTTTTTTAGTACACAGTGTATTTTTATTTTCTTGTATTTTTCCTGCTAGCTCTAGCTTATGTTACTTCTGCCCTAATTCACTGGTGGTGATATCAGGTAAACATTTTTCTTTAAGTAGACTTTTTCAGCAATGTATGATGCAGAAAACCTTATTTTCAAATTCACTTGTATATCTAGAAGATCAAATATTCCTCTATGTTTCTCAGCGAAGATTCATAAATATGGATACGCTTTGTCATGTAAAACCATTAAAAAATTATGCTTTGGGAATTTACTAAGGCATGTAAATTTTGTAGTGCAAGATTCAGATACGAGTTAGATGATGATAGCTCTGCACTAATTACATTCATTAATAAATAGCTAATGGATGTTGTAGTGACTGCAAGGTTGCTTTTTATCTAGCATTTGAGATAATAACATGCGACTGTGGAACATCCCATAGGAATTGATTTAACACCACCTGTCCTAGCATCTCACAGATCTGTCAGCCATGTATAATAATATCAACCTGTTTGTGAAAACTCTACAGCATGAAAATTGGAACTATCTAGGGGATATAAGTTAAATTAAAAGTACACTGAGCTGCTGACTTGATGAATACATATGCAACACCCATAGCCGGTTTTAGGCACCAGCGAACCCTGCGGTCGCTGGGGGCCCCCTGGTCCTGGGGGGCCCCCAACCACTGCAACTTATGTTATCTTGATATTTTGTAACATGTCTGTCAAACCAACAAAAGCTAGTACAGCAAACTTAAACCAGGTAAGTAATCTCCTTCAAAATTCAAAGATGTTTAGTTATAGTAACAATATTTTGTCAAGTAACAAACTTTACAATTTCATTAAATATTTTACCAATGATAAAATGCTCCAGCCTAGTTAAGCCCTGTTGGTGGACATCTTTTTCACTAAAATTAACAACATAGCCAGTTTTAGGTACCTGCAATAACTGTGGCTGCAGGGGGCCCCTTAATCCTCATTGACTGCATGGGGGCCCCACAAAAGCTGCTGTTGGTTGGGGAAAAATAAGGAGAAAAAAATTATTAATTTTTTAATTACACTCTTTAACGTGAACAGGACTGTAATATGACCCTGTTAGGACAAAGCTGTAATGAACATAAGCAAAGTAAGCACTAGAGAGATCAGCAGCCCAGGGTAACCAATCTCAGTGCAAACTGTGGAGTTTAAGAAGAGCTGATGCTTCTAATCGTCAGGGATGGTTTCTTTTTCAGGGTTTTTATACATACTGGCAGAACAACTGATACTATAACTCTCAACGTCTTTGCTGAAGAATTCTGTTCAGTGATAAAAATAATAGCATGATAAAGTCTCAAAATGAGGAACACATTTTATATATTACTCTAATTTACTTTGAAAAAGTTAATAGAATAACACATTTGCATCAACATGCATTTTTTAGACAATAAGTGTAAAACTATGATTACTTGATTTAGTGTGACAGAGTAAAATTATAAGACAAAATCAGGAATATCTGTGAAATCAGGGATAGTGATAGGTATTAAATTACTACTTACTGAGGTAAATAAAATTGTCTTATCCCTGTTGCTGTTTGATGACTGCTAAACAGCAATCACTGATCTTGTGCAGCAGTACTAGTGTTGTACAATGTACTTGCTGAAATAAGTACAAAATTAACGTTTGTGTGTGTGTGTGTGTGTGTGTGTGTGTGTGTGTGTGTGTGTGTATCTGTGCGTGTAAAATATCACTGATTTTTATCAATGCACACATCCAATAATGCCAGAACACACACATTATTCTTCTGGGTATCAGTAAAAATGTAGCTAGCAAGTGATTATATTTCTAAAGTAAGGCATAATGTATGTCATAGGCATTCAGACACTTAGATCTTCTAGGTATCGGGTGACCTCCACTCCCTAGACTGTATAAATAGATACAGGGGGCTCCCTTAATCATCCTTGACTGTGGGGACCCCAAAAAAGCTGTTTTTGGTTGAGGAAAAAGGAGGAGAAAAAAATGCTTTCATTTTCTGATTGCACTCTTTAGCCTGGATGGAGTTATATGATATGACCCTGTTAGTATAAAACTGATAATAGCCTCTGTCCTCAACCACAAACATTCTAAAACATCCCTGCTCAGATGTTTGTGTACAGAAATTTACCATAGGTTATGTGGATGCTGGGGATTGTGTAGTCATCATTTCCTTTATTTTTCTAACAGATCTCAGAGGTATACAAAGAAAGTTACTTTAGCTCCTGTAGGGGCAGTGTACTGCCCGGTAGCAGCAAAGTAGAATACATTATTGCAGTCATTATTTATTTTCACTTTCCTCACAGTCAAACATCAGACACATATACAGCTGGTTGCCTTTTGGGGTTAGGATCAAGGAGTTAGTAGGCATGCTATATATATGTATTTCAGCAGTCGCTTGAAATACATGACTGTGGCCATTTGAACCTCTGCTCTCATCCCAATCTAACACTAGAGGGTTGCATAGGCAGTGACTGTCTTTTTGGGAGGATTAGTGATGTAGGCAGTATTCCCATGCAGGATCTGTGTATCCTCAGAATTGACTTTTTAATTTACTTGGAGCTTCTATTTTTGTCAGCTTTGAATTTTAAGTCTTGGGTACATCTTATGTCTTCATTGAAAGAAAAAAAGACTGAAATTCTTTTTTCTTACTCACAATTTTTGTTTAGGCTACTTTTGGATTAAAAGGTTGGGAAATGCTCTAGCTTCTGGGGGCAGCGTCTTAATGGAGTTATTTCCTAAATGGTTATTACTATGCTGACTTGGTCAAGAAAGTATATCGAAAAGGCAGAAGGAAAACTAAAGCTGAACAGCAACATTGAATTTCTTTCCTTAATCATCATTTCTGTTTAAGCCATCATTGGGTAAAAAGAAAAAAAAATAAACTTAAAAAGCACTTTAGAGCATATATAAAGCTATGGCTTCTTGAAAAAGCTGAAGAAAAAAGGTAAAATGTGAGAAATGGAAGAAAAAAAGTAATGTGCATAAGTGGAAAGCCCAACATGGGGAAAATAGAGGGGAACTTTGGAGGGTGTGTGTGTTTTGTTTTTTTTTTTTTGGCTGGGGCTGAAACAGTAACCAGTGCCTAGGGTTCCATTGCATATTACCCTGCACATAGAGTTGTTCTAATGTATCCTTGTTACACCTAAATGGCAGTAACTGTAAATGTCCCTTTGTGAGATGGGCCAACACAGTGTGGTATGTATGCCTGTTGTAATAAGATCATTGTAGCTAAAGGTCAGTTTGTGTGTACTACTTCTAAAAGCCTGCAGCTTGAACTAAAAAAATGGATAGAAGTAGTGGCAGTGACAGGGTGATACTTAGACTGAAAGTGGCCAGGGGCCCCCAACTTGACATTTGCTGGGGGCCCCCAAAATGCTAACACCGGCCCTGGCAACACCATAGATGATATTCAGAGTGAAAAAAAAATCACTGCAGCTACACATGAGGAAATTTAGTGATGCATTATTTGTGTGGCTGAGGAACCTGGTCAGAGACTAGGAATTTGTTTATTTTTCCAGTTTTTTTATTCACTCCTGACACTTGCATATGCATATCAACATTTGCCTTTTGTCTGTTACACTTAATGTATAAAACATGTATGCAACAAATTCCAAAATACATAGACCGATTAGATATATGAACCTTTGTTTGATGGGAACCAAGAAGCACATTCTGGTTGTGCAATACTTTCAAAGACTTGCGGTAACCATACAGAGAGATCACTAATAACCTTACTAATGCTTTTTCTTTGAACTCTAGCCGAGCTATCTCTCACTTCTGAAAACATAACCAATTATAAAATGCTTTGAAAAAAATTAATATTTGCTAGGAATATTCTTTTTGCCAGTTCTTATGTAAGCTAAAGCTAATATATATATATATATATATATATATATATATATATATATATATATATATATATTTTATATATATATATATATATATATATATATATATATATATATGGGTACCTATGAAATGATCGACAACTTAAAATATCGACAGTGACTTCACCGACAAGTCAAATAACCGACATCGCAAATCACAGACATTTACCAGGTAAGGGATGTAAATTCGCTACTCATGCCTACCATGGTTGCATGACACTGCCACACTTACTAAACCATGGTAGGCATGAGTAGCGAATTTACATCCCTTACCTGGTAAACATCCGTGATTTGCGATGTCGGTTATTTGACTTGTCGGTGAAGTCACTGTCGATATTTTAAGTTGTCGATCATTTCATAGGTACCCATATATATATATATATATATATATATATATATAGAGAGAGAGAGAGAGAGAGAGAGTAACTGCATATTTTCATATTGCTTTCAGGGAAGGCAAAGAGTAAGGCTTGAACCTAATACACATTTAAAGAGCTTGCAATCTACAGGTGTAGTAATAATTTCTCAGGTTACAACAGCCTGGTGATTAATGAACATGCTCACTCTTGGTCACTATTTCTAAATGTATTAGTCATTCTTGCAATGCCATGCCCTTTATGAAGAACGCAGCTTTCCAGGGACCAAAGCTGATATGAAAATGTGACAAGAAATGTTAATTTTTAAACTGTTGGTTTGAGGTCTGGAACATAGTGATGACTGACATTCTGTCTGGAAAAAAATCTACATGCATACATAACAAAATCCTTTCTTTTTAGTAATCCTGGCCTTAGCATTATTGCATAATTCAGGGTAAAATAATAGGGCTGCTGATATAGCCTGGCTTCTGTATAACTTTATAATGCAATAAAAGAAGGGACTCAGCACCTTAAGGTGCAAGTGAGTAGATCATTATTTTTGTCAAGGCAGTGACTGACAGCAGCACCTGTCTGTATGGTAACTTAATTCTATCCTTGTAATAGGATTATGCATTTATGCTTAAAGCTTTCTAGAAATACAAACGACAGAAACCTTTGTATTTAGGACAATATTAAATGACTGGAGGTCATTCAACTTGGACTCATATTTTAACACAGCCAATAAAGTTTGGCAAACAAAATCACTTATAAACATTATTTGCTACTTTAAATACTTTTTTAATTTTAGGAGTGTTTTCAATTTCTAATGGCATCTAATGTCATTCTTTTCAGCACAGTGTAAAACTGTATGCTACTTTTAGTACTTTTTTTTACTTTTTTGAACATGCAATTATTGCTTCACTAGTAAGAAAACAGATTCTGAACTGTTACATTTAACTTTTTCTAGAACATATTATGGTTGGGCTGCAGTGCTTAGTAAAATTAGAGGGTGTACAAATGGAGCACTCCAATCCATAAATCATGTGTTTAGTTCAAAGACTTCTCTGGTGAAATCAAGCAAGTAACAAATTCTTATTAGTTGAGATTATTTCTAAACTTGGCATAATTTTCTCCATTTTTTTTCAGTTAGCAGTGGAGCAAATAATTTGCTTGTACTTCCAGTGAACTGTAACTACACTGTGACACATGTGCATGCTATTCAGCTAGTGGGAGTAAATTGTGCAGCTAGCGTTGTCATATGCTTGACCTAGTGGGAATGTTTGGATAAATCCACTATCAATAGGAGAAATCTTTGCAAAAGAATCAAGATCAGCCATTAAATTTCACACTGAGATTCACAGGTCCCTACACAGTTATCACAGTAGGTACATGAGTAAACGTGCCTGTCAGGCTGCTATCTACAAACTGAGCATGCCGGGTGCATTAAGACACAAAAACAAAAACTCTACTGCTATCCATATGATAGATTCAGTGCCTATCTTCTCTGCCAGTTCAGAAGCTGTCACCATACCACATTTTTGAACCCAAATGTAGTATCTCTTGCATGAGAAAACCATGCCACAGGAAACTATGCTGCAGAAAGTGTTATCCAACTAACTGGACAAAAGAATAACATTAGTAGATAATCTGTGGTGAGCAAAGTAGTAAGCAGGTATTTAATAATATAGAGCCGATATGTGTGTCTGGATATTTCTTGGGCAATCATTCTCAAGATTTTTGACTGATGAAAAAATAAATGAGTGTCTGTCAACAATATCCTATGAAAAGCAGTACAGAGTCCAAAAATAAAACCCAAGATATCACTGGTGACAAAGTATGACAAGCCAAAGAAGGGAATATAATGGAGAAAAAAATGAAAAAAAAAGAATATAAATTTTCTTCACGGGAAGGATTGTTAAGACCCACACAATAGAAATGACATCCTGAATCCTGATATTCCATGATAAGCCTATAAAGTGAAACTGTTTTTCCCTCATCTTGAATTTTATAGCTGTTGAATCTCCACAAACAAAGTAATATAAAAGAAAACATAATGGAAAAGACACTCACACAATCACACACACACAGACACACAGGCACATAAACATACACATACATGCATGCACTCATGCACACAAGTACACACACACACACACACACACACACACACACACACAGACACACACACACACACACACACACACACACACATGCGCGCGTGCACACACACACACACACACACACACACACACACACACACACACACACACACACACACACACACACACACACACACCAAATAAACATGCACAAGCAAAATCCATACAACATACTTTTTTCAAGAAGCAAGCTCCTTGCACTCCCCACATGGAGGGACTCTACCCTGCATCCCTAATACTTATGTGCGCTATCTCCATGGTTTCACATGTAAGAACAAAGAAGAACAACTTGCAATTAGGAAAAATTATAACTCATCTATGTTCACGATATTGATCACTGCTGCAGTAGCCGTAGGTATGGGTTATATCCTACCATGGATATAACAGCCAGCTTCCAAAGCTTCAAGAAACCTTCCTTCACCCAAACCATCACTCAGCTTGAGCTATGCAGATGAAGAAGACAGGTATGGGCATCAAGCCCTTCTGAACATTCCTGCCTATGAAGAGTACATTCTTCTTAGGCTTTTAAGGACTGACAGTTGGCTTGTGATGTTCTTTTGCTGAGCAGATAACTTCCCATTTGGGGAAAAAAAAATCTATTTAAAAAATATTTTGTTTTGTTTGATAACACCTTCCTTTTCAAGGAAGTTATATTAAAGCTAGGAGTTTGTAGTTTTAATCGACTGCCATGAGACTGTATTGTCTCAAAAAAGGGGACAACAAGAAAAAAGAGGACGTCAACAACTGTGGGAAATACAGAGATATCAAACTCCTATCACATTTCATGAAAGTTCTGGAGAGGGTGATTGATTAATGTATACGCAGAGTAGCAGAATGTAAGATGGGAGATGAGCAGTTCTGATTCAGATGAGGATGCAGCACAACTGTGAGACTTGGATAAAGCATATGGGAAGATCCCAAGAAAACTGAACTGGGCAGTACTGTGGTGGATTGAAGTCCTAGAAATATTGGTAGAATTAGGGCAGGCTATGTACAAGAACTCAATGACTCAAGTACGAGCAGTGTTCAGCCTCACAGAGGGGATCACAGTGGGAGTGGGTGTACATCAGGGTTCAGCTCTGAGCCCACTGCTATTCATGCTGTGATGGACTACATTAGCAAACAGGTCAGAGGGGACACATCAACAAAGTTGCTGTATGCAGACGATGTGGCATTACAGGCAGACTCTGAACTAGAACTTTAGCAAAGGATAGAAGAATGGAATGCAAAACTGAAGGCACATGAGATGAAACTAAGCACAGATAAGATGGTGGTAATGACAGAAAATTGGGGAACTCAGAAGAAACTGAAAACAGAGATAGAAGGAAAGACAGTAGAACAGGTAAATAGCTTCAAGTATCTGGAAGGGGTGGTTTTGAAGAAAGGAAGTCTGAATGAAGAGGTCAAAGCTAGAATCAGTGGGGAAGCAGCCAACTGGGATACAGCATCAGGTGTAGTCAATGATAGAAGAATGCCAAAGAAGCTGAAAAGTAAGGGGTACAAGACAGTGGTGTGACCAGTACTAGTGTATGGTACAGAAACCTGGCAAGCAGAACAGCTGAATAAGCTAGAGGTGATGGAAATTAAGTGCCAAGAGAACAGATTATGGTAAGTTGGACACACATGCAGAAAAGCAGAAGACAATCTGGTGAGAAAGATTTGAGACAGACTGAAAGAATTTAATGGGAAGCGAGGATGTCCAGCAAAAGAGGTGGATGGATTATGTAAAAGAAGTTCTGTGACACCCAGGCATGAGTGTTGAAGAAGGCAGGAGTGTGGTACTGAATGGAGAGAATTGGTGACAGTTAACACAATACCCTGACCCCGTATAGAAAAAAATGGGAAAAAGGGGGCTGATGATGATGATGTATTGTACTTTTAACTGAGATTGGTATTCTTCATATCAGTTTAAAACTTCTTTACAGTATTAAAAAACATTTTTTATGTAGAGAAATTGTGTTTATTTTACATTTTGGGACGGGTAAAGAATTTTAAAGTACTTTTAACTATGTTTTATGTGATAAGATGAATTTTAAAGGCTTTACATGTTTACCAGCTTTTGCTGCCTGTTTTCCACAGGAAAGAGACATCATTGTTGGTTTGACCATAGAACAAACTATTGGTCCCACAGTTGGTTTTTCTTTCAGCCTCCAAATGAATATGTCAAGCAAACAGCTTTTGACACCACAGCCTGCTATCAGTTTGTCTCAGCAGCAGATGGGTGATTCTGCTGTGGCCATTAGTTGTTTCGCAGACCACTCATCTTTTTGCTAAAACCTACTGGTGTAGCACCTACAGCCACTATGGTCTGGGGGTTAACTGCATCCTCTGCAGCTGTTTGGGTCTCTCAGTGTGCAAGGGAGAGCCAATCTTGTTGGACCTGGGACATGGAACAATGAGGGCTTTCCTGTTTTGTCAGAAAGCTGTGCCCATCTCTGGGAATACTGCTGCTGCTATTACTAACATCGCTGGCCCAATTTTCCCATCAAAAAGAAACAGAAAAGTAAACATGTATATACTCCTCCTCAAATGTCTTTGGACAAGAGTAATTTACTGGATTTAGCTCAGGGTTTAATTCATGTGATTGATCTTTCTTATAAAATAGTTTCTGAGAAAACTGCTAACCTGCATAAACTACAAGGACTGATGGTGATTCCCCGCTGGAGGAGGAAAGTAAACCTATATATTTTTTTATCTGCAAGTTGCTTAAACTGATAGAGCTGCTTTCTGTTTTAACTGCTCCATTTTGTTTTCTGCTTTAAGAGATCTGCTTGGCCTGATGTTTTTGTTCTATGTGAGAGATATACAGACATTAAATTGTCAATGGTGCACATTTTGCATGCTTTTTCATTGGTTAAATTGTTTCTTGAGTGATACTTAAATACACAGTGAATTTGTGGGTCTTTGTCTTTTCTGACAAGATAGCAAGCCTGCATAAACTACAAGTACTGCTTATGATTCCCTGCTGGGGGAGGAAAGCCAACTTATATATTTTTTGTCTGTGAGTTGCTTAAACTGATAGAGCTGATTTCTGTTTTCCCTGCTCCATTTTGTTTTCTGTTTTAAGAAATCTGCTTGGCCTAGTGTTTTTGTTCTATGTGAGAGATAGACACTTAAATGATCTAGTCTGCACATTTCATATGTTTTTCATTGGTTAAATTGTTTCTTAAGTGATACTTAAATATATAACGAATTTTTGGGTCTTTGTCTTTTCTGAGAAGACTTCAAGCTTGCATAAACTATAAGCACTGCTGGTTATTCCCTAGTAGCTTATTTTTCTCACCCAGCCCACCCACCCTCCCCTCCCTTGATCTGCTTTTTAAACCTGATGATTTTTAGTTGCCCACCCTTACTGTAAATTGAGCTTTATAAGCTCTTCCTTTTCTACATTGTTATTGATATCTTGAATTATCTATTTGCCTTTTCATGTGCTTATTTTCAAAAAAGTTATTTTTTTTTCTCTTATCTGTTCTACTGATTTACTTGTTCTGAATTCCTTATTTAGCTAGCTGTTGGATACAATAGTGCATCTTTACAGTCTAGCAAGCACTTTTCTGTGTTTTTATATCAAGAGCTCAGTGGATTTTCCATCTAGTGCAGTAGTTGGTAGCCTGGTCTGTTTAGGTTAGGGAAACACTTGAGTTTTCTGCATGTAGTTTTATTGGATGGAGGGCTTCTTAATCAGCTTATATAGTTTTAATGCCTTTATAAGTGTGGTCAAGTGGCTGCTGGCTCATTTCTACAAAGCCAAGTACTTTTATTGAATAATCACACTTTTATCAGCTGTTTAAAGTACACTACTTTATCTTATTTTTAAGTTTGTTTGTGGTAGCATTTCACTCTGGACACTCCTTTATTGGACTCTTAAATTAGGAGGACTGGGATTATTCTTCTTGTGGCAGTAGGTGTTTACCTGGTCTGTCTGAGCTGGGAAGCACACAAAGTGGCTCTAAGTTTAGTCCTTTTATTAGCCTGAGGGCTCAGTCAGTTTTCTGTATTTCCAGTGCTGGTATAAACTTGGCACATTTGCATGGAGCTGGTCACTGTGCAAGTGCCCTGTACATATGCAAACATTTTTTATTTTCTTTATACTGTGAAAGTGTACTATGCTAGTTACCTTATTATTGTACCCTGGACTATTGATGCTCAGAGACCATCTCATTTGGTGCTTGGCAGCATCACTGAATAGGTTAGCTGCAGATTACACCATTTAAGCACACTTCCCTCATCTGGTACAAATACTCTGCACTCCTATTCCTCTCAAATACAAATTAGGACCTGCAATCATGGATGGGAACTTTCTTACTATTTCTGCATCCAGCTTGGTGGACATGAGTATCCTGAGGTAATGTAACAATTGCCTTATGTACATTGTCAACCACTTAATTTTCTAACAAACAAATACAGTATGTGAGAGGTGTTGTTACACATTGACATTGAAGGCTAGACTCTCACAAAACAGACAAGGCAAAAAACAGGTTTCCAGTGACTCACACACATCACTCCCTGTACCCACAAATGACCACACATACACATAGACCCACATAAGTGGAGCTGCTCACATGTAACTTACCTAAACCTCAAAGGCCTCTCAGGTGCAGTCCTCAGAATCTCCACATGTATACAAACAAGACAATTTCCATCATAATATATAACTCCACATTTCATTGTGCCTCAGCTACCAAGCCCATAAGGATTAACAGTCCAAGACCCAATACTCTGGTCATAGGAGACGCCATTTGGAGACACACTGATGTCCCTCTTACCAGGCTGAATAATGAGAAGGTTACAGTTAGTTGCCTGTCAGGAGCCAGGATTCACCAGATCACTCAAGCACTCAGATCATTTATGCCTAAGTACCAGTATGACTCAATCATAGTCCATGTGGATGTGAATGACCTGAGATGTACCTCCCTGGACTACATGAAGACAGGCATGATTGAGCTGTCAGAATATATGTCACAGGCAACTAGCACTGAGCAGCATTCTACCATCTCCAAGGATGAAGCCATAATGCCAGCAGAAAATGATCAAGTTTAACAATTGGCTTAGCTACTGGTATCATTCCAAAGAGGTCCAATACATGTCACCCTGGGAGGGCATGGTCAGTAGGCCATGCTGCTTTGTCAGGAATGGTCTTCACTTGTCACATCTAGGCTTTTGGGTATTAGTCAAAACATTATCCACCACTAAAGTGCCTTTTTCAGGCATTGCCAAACAGGCAAACCTTCTGACATAACAAAGCTACTCACGACAACCTAAAGGTGTTACTGCTCAATGCTAGGATCCTCAACAAACAAAATGCACTCCCTGGAAGCTCTCTTCACCCTGACAAATGCTAATGTCTGAGCAGTTACTGAAACTTGGTTCAAAGCCATGGAAAGCATTCCAGCAGTGCATAGCTACAGTGCCTTTCATACATTCCAACCACCCATCCACTAAACATGAAAGAGCTAAAGGTGGAGATGTGCACATCTACATAAAGGATAAGCGCACCTCAAGGGTGGTCAAACAATATGACATGCTTGACTTACTCCATGCCTAACTAACCATGGGAAAAAATCCATTACCGTATTCAAGCTAGCTACAGGTTCCCCATTATGAACCAGGAATCCCACACATCATAACTGAAGTTACTAGAATCTCTCACCATCCAGCCCAATACCATACTCACGGGAGGTATACACAACTCCTAACATGCAGGCCCAAAAGTTTCTTGACTTTGTAAATTCAAATGCCATGGAGCAGCTAGTCTGCACTCCCACTAGGGGAACAAATATCCTAGATCTGGTACTCACAAATATAGGAGTGTGCTCACCCCCCCCCAAGTGTTATGTCCTTACTAGCAATATCAGATCACAAAACAGTCCCCATTGAAATGAAGGTAAAACTAGCCCACCTAGCCCCCAAAACTTTAAGAACTTCTCTAAGATAAATTACCCCCTATTAGGGGATAGTGTAGCTAGTTTCCAAGCATCCTCAAATCCAGAAAACAGAGAAACCTATGCAGAGACATACACAGAAGCCCTATATGACCATATAAACAACTGTATAAAAATGGCAGTACCAGACCTAAACAAACCCAGGACAAAGCACAAAAACAAGCCACCCTGACAGACCCCTAGTATTAATAGGTTGTATAATAAAAGAAAGAAATTCCTGGGGAGAAGTAAGAAGGAATGTGCACAACAGAGAAATAAGTCCCTCATTAGCATAAACACACAAATCAGGGATCTACTCAAGTCTGTCAAAGCAGACTTTGAGGTAAGAATAGCCACTAAAGCTAAGGATAACCATAAGACATTTTTCAGTTATGTCCACAATCTTAATGGCACTACCCAACAATGTGCGGAAATAGTTGTAGATGGCCTCATCTATACACAGCCAGAAGACATACCAAATCTGCTGGCCAACAAATTCAGCTAACATTTCACCTCCCCCAGTTCTCCCCTCCCAAAATACCATAGAGTACTCCACTGCCAATTATCACCATAGAACAGGTTGCCACTGCACTCTCTAAAGCTAAATATACAGCTTCAATGGGGCTTGATAATCTACCAGGTTGCCTGTTAAATAGCATAAATTAGGACTTATTAGCTCAATTAGGATCTCTAGTTAACCATAGCCTCTGGACTGGCTTTGTCTCTATAGAGTGGAGAATAGCAACAATCATCTCTCTGCTTAAAGGGGGACCATCTACTGAACCTGGAAATTACAGACTCATACATCTGACTAGTCTTATATGTAAGGCCATGGAAAGAATAATCATGAACCTGATAAATAATTACATAGGAGACCTCCAAATACTGGACCAGACCCAATTCGGTTTTGTCAAGGGCAGGTCATGTCACTTAACCTGGTAGAGTTCTTTGTAAAAGTCACTAAGGCCATGGATGAGGGTAAAACAGTACATACCACTTACCTTGACCTGGCCAAGTCATTAGACACAATTCCCTACTCAGGTATTACAAATAAACTCCCAAAACTGGGCTAAATCCCTATGTCATTAGATTGATAGCCTATTAGCTCATGGACCAGGCTCATGTGGTTAAAGTAGGTGAATCCAGAAGTAGCAAGAGGGCAGTTACCAGCGGTGTGCCACAGGGCTCAGTACTGGGACCACTCCTGTTCAGAATACACTTCTCTGAAGTCAAAGCAAATGTGAAAAGCCTCTGGTTGACAAAGTTTGCTGATGACTGCAAGCTGGGGGAATTCATTGAATCTCCCAGTGATGTAGATATCCATCATGAGGGTCTAGATCAGGCAAATGATTGGTGCCAGAACCATGGCCTAAAACTAAATGCAAAAAATGCAGTATCATACCCTTTGGGAAGACAAATACCCCTACAAATTACAACATCAATAGCACACCCCTTAAAGTGGACTCAGAGGTAACAGATCTAGGTTTGCAAATAGATAGTAGCCTGAACTTTGACTGCCATGTGTCCACAGTGGTGAAGAAATCTTTTTATGTGTCACAACTTATAAGTAAAGGTATAGCATCCAGATCCAAGGAAATTTCAGTCCTGCAGTACTCAGCCCTCATTATACCAATAATCGAGCACAGTGCACCATCTGTCATGTACTTGACTAGGCACTTATAGCAGCTGGAGTGACCTCAGAGGTTCCTCACAAAGAAAATTCAGGGTATAATCAACATGAACTACATTAACCCTACAAAAAAAGATGCTTAGTGCCAGAGCCATGGGCTCAAGCTCAATGCCAAGAAATGTATAGTTATCCCCTTTGGGAAAAAACATGTACCCATGAATTACCACATAACAATACACTAAACACCAAAAGTGTGATAAGAGACTTAGGGACACAGGTGGACAGTGGTCTCACCTTTGATAACCACATCACTACAACAGTCAGAAAATCCTTCTATGTGGCACACCTTATCACTAATGGCTTTTCATCCAGAAAAAAAGAAGGTCATTGTCCTACTGTACTCATCCCTCATTAGACCCATTATAGAATACAAGGCCCCATTTGGTATGTACCTCTCAAGACATCTGCAACAACTGGAAAGGCTGCAGAAATACCTCACTAAAAGAATCACAGGCCTAAAGCAGATGCCCTATGCTGACCATCTAAAAAACTCCAGCTATACTCTGTCGCATATCATCTACGCAGAGGCGATCTCTGCTTAACATACAAGGCCATGTCAAACCCAGAGATATTGGACATGCTACACTTAAAGAAATCCCAATCCCTCAGAGCCACACACTCCAGGGATCTAAATCTTGTCATCACAATGAACAAAACATGCTGGAGGGATAGGTTCCTGACCCAGAGACTCCCCAGACTCTGGAATAGACTGCCCATACATGTCAAGCAGAGCGCCTCTTTGGCCCTCTTCAAAAGGAACCTTGACGATTGGATGGGAGATAGGAAATTCACCCCGGGGATCACGTCAGTCACCCTGCTAGACAGGGGTCCAGGGAAGTAAATATTGTGGGAAGAAATAGCCAGGGAATTGTTATGGCTAGGCTTGTATAGGCCCTAGGGCAGATAGCCTAGTCCCAACCTATGAACCTATGAACTATGTGGATAGACTAAAAGCCCTATCCCTTTACTCTGTTTCTTACCAACTATTAAGGGGTGACCTATAACTGACCTGCAAGGCACTCACAATCCCAGCCCTGATGGAGCTGCTACACATCTGCAAGCCAAACAGCATGAGGGTCACCTGATCTAGGGATCTAAGCTTAGTCAGCCACTCAAACAAAACATGCTGCAGAGACAGATAGGTAACTCAGAGATTGTGCCTTCTTTGGAACAGGCTTCCTATTAACATTAAGCAGATCCCTTCCCTGACCCTCTTCAAATGCAATGTTTATTAATGGATAGGGAATCACAAATTCACACCTGGGGTAGTGCCTATGCTGCTTATGGACAGGAGCAATCTGTAACATACTCAATGCACAGGCACAAATCCATGCCATCCTCTTGCCCCTAGGAGCCATATATTAGGTAAAATCAGATTATATTGGCTAGGCATGTAAAGGCCCTTTAGCCGTTAGCCTATTAATCTCATACAAACCTATGAACCTAAAAGAAAGAGGTATATCTCTTGCTGAAGAGATTCAACATTCTGAATCTGGGCAGAAAGATGAAGGGACAGATACATGGTTATCTCATCAGATTTCTGATCTGGACTCGGAGGAGATGTCAGTTTCTAATGTTCCCTTTGGTAGTTTCTCTTTCTTTGAGCCTATTTCCAGAAGGTGCCAATGTTTTCAGTTGGAGAACACTGAGGTGTCTCAGTCCCTCATAAAATGCTATGAACTGTTACAGAAGGAATTTTGAGAACTTTTTCCTATTCTCCATTACTGTCAGCTTTGGGAAATGTGTGTGCTATTGCTTGCAGTTTTCCTAATAGTCAATCAGGTGCCCTAAAAGGCTGATAGGATGTATAAAGTTCCACAATCTTTTAAGTTTTATGCATTCTTCCCAAATCTGACCCAGCAGCTATAGTGTCATTTAATCCTACAGCTGCTTAACATTTTGTTAATTCCAATCCTCTTCTTTCATAAGGATGGGAAGATTATTGATAAGTATGAGAACAAAGTGTATGTTTCTGAAACTCTGATTTTCAGACTTATCAATTGTCAGGCTCATATGTTAAAATTTGTTCTGACTAATTGAGAAAGTATAAGAAATATTTTGGCCGAAATTTCTTCATGTGAGGAAAAATGGGTCTATATCACATTATCAAAATTCCAAAATGTCGAACACCATAAGCTCGACCTTGGAATCACGAAATGTGATATATTCGAACGCTCAGAACAGCAAATTTTTTCCAAGGGAAAAAATTCACTGTTCTGAGAATACACACACACAGCACAAGCACACCAAAATACATAATCCACACATACACACTTCACAGAACCCTACACTAAACCGTACATACACTACTAGCTATCCACTTATCTTAACCCAACCATAACCCTAAGGTCCCTAACTAATGCACACTCACCTTACCTGCTCCCTAACCCTAAGGTCCCTAACTAATGCACACTCACCTTACCCGCTCTCTAACCCTAAGGTCCCTAACTAATGCACACTCACCTTACCTGCTCCCTAACCCTAAGGTCCCTAACTATCGCACACTCACCTTACCCGCTCCCTAACCCTAAGGTCACTAACTATCACACACTCACCTTACCTGCTCCCTAACTCTAAGGTCCCTAACTATCGCACACTCACCTTACCCGCTCCCTATTCCTAAGGTCCCTAACTATCACACATTCACCTTACCTCGGTCTGTTCGCACACTTACCTTAACTCGGTCTGTCACCTTTGCACCACAGTCGAGGAAATAGGGAAGCCAAAGAAATGGCCCACCGAATACTTTCCCTAGGAAAATATTCGGTGTTCTGCAGCTTTGCTATTTCAAGCATTCGCTGAATTGGGGTCAATATTATAACATTCAAAGTTTTAAGACTTTGATGTTATAATATAGACCCAGGAAAAATCTGCTTTAAATAATTTAGTTTCCTGTATTGTACAAGTCACTTACTGTTTACAGTGTGTGTGTGGCTCAGTTGGTACTCCTTCCAGAGCTACAGCCACTGGCAATGTTGAGGAGAGGTTTCTGCATTCCCAGAACCTCCCAGAAGATGTTAAAATGAGATATGGATAGAAAATTGGTGTTGGCCCCTCTGCTGCACAGCTATGATGGAAAGGGTAAGTTGATACAAGATTTTTCAGCCCTCATTTTCAAAATTTTGCAAGGGATTCCTTAAGTCCTTATCTATTTTTGCCCCCCAAAATAATAATAAATAAACAGTCTCAACAAAAATGCAGGTAAGCATTTAAGAAGAAATGGCAAGTGTGTTCCAAAAATAATTCTAGAACCCCCCCCTAAACCAAACACAGTTGAACAAGTTAGAATGCCTGTTTAAGGGGCCTTTACCTCCACCTTCACCCTGGCAGCCCTTTTTTCCTCCCAGAAAATGTGAATCTCCACTTTTCTCTTTGCAACAGATATGTTCACATAAATGGGTTTATGGGTTTTGCAGATCATTCAGTGAGAGAAAATTTCTCCTTTCCAGGGAGTAAACCATCATCCACTTGTCCTTCATCACATGCTGTTCCAGGGTGTGATCGAACCAGTTCCTCCTTATTCAAGCATGTTTTCAGTGCCAAAGAATGAAAGAAAGTGCTTGGAGAGCAGTTCTGTCTTTCTTTTCTAAATCTGTTAAGTGATAGGGATGTTTTTATCTTTAAATCCAGATCTGCCCTTCTCCATCCCTGTTCCAAAGCAGTAAGTCACTTGAGACACCTCTGACTTTGCTTGGTAAGGATATTCCAAGAAGGATAAAAGTGCAAAGTATGTAAGATACCAAAGACATATGCAAGCATGTAAATACACAACAGATGCTTGCCCTGATCAAGGCACTCAGCTGTCTGAATAATCTTTGGTTCTTAGAACTTCTTCAAGTTATTACAGACAATACCACAATCATGTGGAACATCAACAAGCAAGAGAGAACCAGACTGCACCCCCTTTGTAGGCTAGCCATGTTAGCTTGGGGCTATAGCTTCACAGGAAAATCTACAGGCATCCTACATTCCATCAAAGCAAAACTGTGACAGATAAGCTGAGCAGGACATGGGCAGATGCTCATGATTCAAAACTAAATTGGGGGTCTTCTGAGATTTGATCCACCTCTGAAGTTCCTCAAATAGATCTATTTTCTTCCTCTCTGAATGATCATCTGGCAAAATCCTGCCCCAGAAATCAATGCAAGATGCCCTAGAAGACCGATGCCTTTTCTTTTCTTGTAAAAGAATGCTGCTGTATGTCTTTCCAACTTTTCCACTGATATCTAGGGTACTTCTGAAGATTCTGAAGGAATCCCCCAAGATCATTGTGGTAACTCCTTTCTCCCCCAGGCAACAGAAGTTCACACTTCTTTTGGAAATGGCCAGAGACAATTACCACTAGCTTCTTCAAACAATGGACCTATTCATACAAGATCATTGGTGTCTGATGTACCACATAGGCAACCAACCTCAATGTACTGCCTGGATGATGGGTTCTTAATTCCCTTTAGGCACCCTGTTTACTGAAGATGTGCAGCAGGTACTAATGGAAAGAAGAAAGCCTGCTACTAGAAAATCATATATTAGCAAATGGAAAAGGTTTTCTAGTTGCTGCCATCAACATAACCAGCACACATTCAGGGCTAGTTGTTTTCTGGTTTTAAAATGTTTGTGTGAATTATTATCTTATGGCATTTTTTACTCTACCATCAATGTTCATTTATTGGCCATTTCACCATGTCTGCCTATGGATCATTTTCTTTCAACGCATTATCGTTTTAAAATGCTTTTGAAAGTGGTTTTCCATAAGAGGCCTGCTAGAAACTGACCCCTCCTTGGGATCTCAATTTTGTGTTAGAGAAGCTAACACTTGCTCCATTGGCGTGAGGTTCTTAAAATGGAAAACATGTTCACTGATAGCTCTGACTTCTGCAAGAAGGGTATCTGAGTTTCAAGATCATATGATGTGTCAGGCCAATCTCATTTTCCACAGTGATGGGGTTTCTTTGGGAACAAATCCTTCTTTTATCACTAAAGCGGTACCCATATTTACTTTAAAGTAAGCTATATTTCTTCCTGTTTTCTTTCCTGAACCAAAAAAATGAGCAAGAAAGGATATGCCATATCTTGGATGTCCACAGACAACCCAGGTACGACCTTGACAGATCTTTGGATCAATTGTTCATTCCTAGTTAAGGTAAAAAAAGGGACAACCCTGTGTCTATGCAAACAATTTCCAAATGGTTGTCTAAGGCTATTATCTTTTTTTTTGCACTCACAGCAAAACTATTCCAGGCAAGGTCAAGGTCAAGGCCCACTTTACCAGGGCCTTGTCTTCTTCTATGGCTTTTTGGAAAGGCTTGGATTCTATAGTTATTCTAGAATAAGCAACTTGGTCCTCTCTACATACTTGACTTTGTCTTTAGGTCAGGTTTGTTAAGACCATTCTCCAGGGGGTCCCGGACTCTTCTCCTTCCACATTCCAAATGTAATTAGCTAAAGTAATCTATCCAACAGTGATCAATATGATGAATATAATACATTTGTATAAGTAAACTCACCTTAACAGTAGATGTTTGAATGATCACTGCTGCAGTAGCCACTCCCTCCCTCCATTGTTTATGTCAGGGTGTAAATTTTTATTTATTTATTATTTTTTTTATTTTTGTTATTCATAGCATTGTTTTTTCAGGCCTCAGCCTCTGTCTGTCTGTTGGCATGATTACTCTGAAATACTTGGCTCCCAAATTTGTATTTTTAGTCAGCTCATTTTGAGCTGATTGGTGGTTTGAGCAAGTAGAAGGTAACCTGAACCTTTGGAAGCCAGATGGCTGTTTTGTCTTTGGCAGGATATAACTCATATACCTAAGGCTACTGTAACAGTGATCATTCAAACATCTATTATTATGGTAAGTTTACTTATACAACTGTATTTTTCCATTATTAGGTAATGATAGAGAAACACCGTAGCTTTCCCTTTTGAATGAGATATTGTCTCATTTGGCAGAACATCACAAAAAGAAAAAAAAAACAAAGTAAAAAAATAAATGATATGGAAAGCAGCGCAAATTACTTTCATGAAAAAAATGGTTTTCCTCATTTAAAAAAGTTGCTCTTTAGCAGTCCTTCAAAATGCATTAGATTCCCTTTACCGTCTGTTTATGACAGGAGATGCAGTACATGCTACTATCATACATGTATTGCTCTGACATTATATCAGAAGCAAAAAGTCATGCATGCATTTGTCTGGAAGACTGACCTTTGGTGTCACTGGAAAGATGCCACAACTAAAACTCCCTGTAGATGTCGTTGCAATAAAAACATCCAACCTCAATGTTGGGAACGGAATGCATTTAAGCACTTAATATATGGAAAGACAGTGTTAAATGCAGTATAGGAAAGAGTGTGCCAGACTAATTCCATGAAATCTTTACTATGGCATATCAGAAGTGCAGAAAAGCAAGGCCTGCTATATATAGGAAAGTGTAGATTCTCACAGACCATTCATAGTTACAATCCACCCAGTTTACAATATGCATGCTTTTCATTAACAAAGACATGTGTCTTCTTTTCAGGAAGGGAAATACTTTTCTTGTTTTAATTGTTTTTCTGAATTTTTTAAGTACAACAGACCTAAATAATATACATGGAACAACTATTCATTTGTATTTTTAGGCAATAGTACTTTATAAATTCTATTCCATTTATTAGAAAAAAAGAAAGGAACATGGTTTCCCACCTGGGAGAAATATGTTCATTAGGATTCAACTTGAAAAGACGTGAGGACCCATCACCAAAGCTTAAGAAGTCAGACAAACCTTTATGAGTGGGGTGTTTTCTATTCTTTAGCCAGCAGTTTTAATTAAAAATTATAATTCTAAACAAATGTGTTTTTCAAATTTACAGCAACACTCTTTGATTTCCTGTTTCCAAAGCACAAGAATTCTTATGACCATCATGTTTGCTTGTTGAAATTCTGTACCACTAATTTATTCAGTTGGGACCAAGGGTGATATGCAGGTGACTGACACTGGAGAAACAAACATGCAAGTGCCAACAGCACAGGAAGTGTTATGAGGAACCTTCAGAGGATCTGGCCGCAGAGGAAGAATAATGGAGGTAGAAGCATACCTTTTAAGTGCTCAGCATTTAGTGGACTGCTATGATTTCATAACTGATGCTGTTAAGTCAGCTGTGGTCTCTAACAGTTACCATCTCTGCATTTTCACCTGTATCAGTCTAGGGAAGTTGGCCTAGGATTTTCCATGGCAAATTAAAGTAGCATGCATGTTTTCTGTAATAACTAATAGGTATCTTCAGTTACTGAGGTGTGCTTTCTCATTTATTGGTGATATCTCCACGCAGGCACTGCTGGATTGGGAAGAGAAAAGTAAGCTGGAAGTACATCTTCATAAACTGACGGACCTGCAAGAGTCCTGGCTCCCTTTTTGTGTTTACATGAAGAATTAGTGGAGAGTTACTAAAAGAAATGTAGTTTTCCTGCCTCCTATCTATTAGGGTTCTAATTTTTTTACAGGATGTGTCCTCCAAGAGGTCAAATTTACATATTATTCCCTCACTGATCAGGGAAGTGAATTTATCCATAAGCAGAAGCTGAGTGCTATGATTTTTGGCCTTCTGATAAGATTAGGGTTGCCATCTTTCTTTGTGGCTAAAACCGGACTAAGGTCCCACCCCTCGCATCACCTATAACTCCACCCATTCCCACCCCCTCTTCCATCCATGCCACACCCATTTTGTGACATCACCATGACATCAGCTGATGGGAATGCCCTCTTTTTCTGTTTACCTATACCCACTTTCAAAAGTAAAACTACTTCAGTGTCAGATACAGGTGGTGGCACCTGAAGCTACAAAAGGGTCAAGCAATAAAAGAACAAGATACATGTAAAGTCTAAAAAGCTACACAAAGATGCTCCACGTTGGATGTCACTCACCCTGCTTACCAAGCTGCCTGCAAAGACTATCAACCCATCCCACCCATAGACAACCACTGCAAAGGAAGTTGATATGGTCCAGATGAAGTTGTCAGCATCAATCAAAGAGGAAACAAGCTAAGAAGAATGCTTTCACTATTCCCATTCCTTTATTTTGGTGTCAGCAGTGTAAAAAACACTGAGTCACTTCAACCCTTGACTCTACAACATAAAAGAGGTAAGCTCATCAGAAAAACGAGATTAACTGAAGTGTAGCAAATGAAATAATAATGGAGATATTCGTGCTGACATTTCAAGCAAGAGACAAAAAGATCAGCCTAAAAGCAGAGAAACAGTTGATCATACAAAGACAAATTGCATATCACCAACATCAGAAATCTAGGTACATCACCAGACCTTGGTTTTGATGCACAAAAAAGCAACACTCTTAATCTGACAACTTTACAAAAGACAGACACAGGTAACAGTACCAAACAAATAAAATCAACACAAAGCAAATGGGGACTCAAAGAACCATGCATCAATGAATTGTTTAAAACAACCTAAATTTTTGGTCTTCACAGAAAATATAAGAACGTGGAAACTTGCTAAGTAATAAAAAGACTAAAAGCAAGGATAGATCATTTTGGTAATAAGCTCGGTGTAAAAAAAGTATGATGTTTCTGGCTACCTTTCTCTTTGTGATTAGCAACTAATATTAGCAGACAGCATGAAATTGTTAAACGAGCCTTGTTAAATAGTTTAGTAAGTGACCTTCAGCAAATCACTTCTTTCCTCTGTGTATAAAACATAATGGGATAGAGAAAAAAAGGCTTGTATATCCCTGTGTGAATGTCATGTACAGTACGACAAATATCCACATTAGAAACAACCACTCAACAATGAGGACAAACTGCTTTGTATATGACCTCTTTGCCACCACATTAAAGCACAGCATGAGATGTGAGCTAAGCTCACTCTCTGCTGAAAACGTCACCGGTTTTTTGCTCGTTAGAAAAAAAAAAAACTCTACAATCACTTGGCTCAAAGCACTGACAATAATTAATAGAAAACAACTCAGGTAAAGATACCCATCTGGAAGAATGATAAACAGGACATGCAAATTGTGTACAATAAAACAAACAGAAAATGTTATTTACATGTTATAATAAATGTAATCAATTTTATAAAGCAAATATAAAAAAAAAACATTACTCATCACTGCAGACACAGCCTTAAAATGCATCATTACCTTCGGGGTCCTGATGTACTCCATCCCTGCCATGGCAGCAAATAAGCTCTATTTAATATTAAAAACTGCATTATTTTATATTGCTTATGCTAAGCATCTGTTCTTTCTCAGGGGGGGTCTCCACCCCCAGTTGCAGCAACCATGATTCATTCGATCTTACGAACAGAGATTCACCCATCAGCCTCTAGTGTTTCCCACTCAATAAAAGCTTTTCCAGTTATTTTCGCATTGCATTTTTTTTTGTACATATTTACGGTTTGCCGGGCTGTATATTGTTGTGGCAGTGGGTGGCGCAAAACCCAGACTTCACGTGTCCGGTTTTGAATGAAGTTGGTAACCGGGCAATTTGTCAGAAAACCGGACAGTCTGGTCAAAAAACAGACAGCTGGCAACCCTAGATATGATTTTGGAAGCTGAGAGGATGAGAGGCATGGCAGAGGCAGGCAGAACATGCTTCATCACCAGCACAGAGGTAATGTGTTGTCCACAATAATGGGTTAGATTAAACACAATAAAGACTAAAACTGATGTATGCAATACTATGCCCAGCATATGTTGTCAAGTGCATTGACTGACCATGGTGTGCATAATGCATAACCTACCATGTAACACAGGAGTAAGGGTGGGGCACAGCTGTCAGCATATTCACAGGCAGGGATGGGTACAGTGAAGGAGATTGAAAGGGGGTGTATTGGTGGGTGGGGATAAAGATGCGGAAGAGAGTAAATGACTTGGCTGTGTATACTGTGCAGAGAAGGTAGTTGCTTCCTGAATGGGATAAGATGTGGTAGGTACTTGCTCTGTATGGACTACAGTAGACAGAGCTCCTGCAGATGTTGTTGCAATTTGTGCATGTGGCTGTAAGAGGCATTATGGTACCTGAAGACGGAACAATGCAGATAGTGAGCATCACTGGATAAAGGTGGATCCATTCTGAGGAATGGCACAGGCAACAACACCTGCTAGCAAAGAAAAGGAATACTGTGATATGACAGTAACCTGGCTGTGTCATGTAAATGACTTTAATGTATGCTACATATTCATGTTTGGCCACACTGTGCCACCACAGGCTGACCACCAGTGGGTGGTGTTGAAGAGATAGTAAATGACCTTGATATATCTACCCTGTGGAGTGTACCCACAGTACATGATGATGATGATTTGTGGACATGGAAAAGGCATGGACAATGGCACACAGAGGCAGATGGTCCCATGTAGACAATAGTAGCACCAACATGCTTGTCTAACGCACCAATCAGTCAGGCCATGTATTGCATGTCCTTGAGTACATCATCACCTATACTGTGCAGAACTTCTGTTATCTCTGCCACAATAGTGGTGGCATCTGCCTGTGAATGGATTACTGCCATGTACATTTGTTGTGTAATTCCGTAATGATATTCACTAAAGGCAATGAACAGGAGGCATGGCACTGACATTTCTTAATCAAATGCTCCAGATAGCCAAGCCCACTATTCTGTGGTGATGCCAATGCCCAATGCTGTTGAATGAGAAGGGGATGATGATGGTGCATCTGTAAGGGTGCCATGAAATACCCTGTCCACCCAAGGCTCTGTAGAGATGGGTGTGGGCTCCAGAGGTAACAGAGCTGTATCACTTGTTGTCGTTGTTATTTTTCCCTCCACAGTTACCATTACCAGATGTGGTACTGTGACCCCTGATTTCTGCTGGTGGTAAACCACCATCTTCATCAGCCTGTGATGTAGCACTGATGTCTGGTATGTGGCTTTCCACAGTAGAAAACCTCATGGCCATCATACCTGTGAATACAGACAGATAAATAGCTGTATGTAGCACTGCTAATGTGTGACCATCCCACTTTCCACAGCTGCAACAATAGCACAGTTATTTTTCTCCTTTTGGCTTTTCCCAGTCAGGGGTTCCCACAGTGGAACAACGGTCTGCAGAATGATTGGCAGTGGAGTTTTACGATGTTGAGTTGCCAGCCCAGCACCCACGCTTCTACAGAAGGCACACATATGCACACACTCACACCTAAGGCCAATGTACAGTGTCCTATCCACCTACAGCATGTCTTTGGGATGTGGGAAGAAACTGGAGCACTTGGAGGAAACCAATGCGACCACAGGGAGGGCATGCAAACACCACACAGAAGACACCCCAGCTGAGAATCGAATTGGAGAACCTCTTGCTGTGAGGTGGCAATGCTAATCTCTGCACCACCATGGCCGCAGCAGAGATAACAGTGTATGTACAAAATACAAACTTACCTTGTGTTATAGATATTTTTGCCCTGAATCCCAGATGTGCCTGTAGAGAAGATATGATGAAGTTGAACATCCTTGAGCTCATTGCACTAAGGTGCTCACCAATGTGTTACTGACACAATGAAATGCAAGCTGGTATGTATCTAGCAGACGTAGGATGGTGCAGCCATTTCAGTTCCTACATCCAGGCTTCAGCCAGCTATCAGGATCATTTCATTCTTCAGTACAGTATAGTCCTCTCTATACCATAAATTCCTGTTTTCAGCAAAATGCTGTGAACCAACACCCAACACAATAAATCAGTAATACATATAACCAATTACACTCCCCACTTGCCACTGGCCTGTATACCATTACCCTGTAGACCAATGTAATTATTTAAGGCAGAGATATATTATAACCCAGTGCTTTCCAACCTCCATCAACAATTTGCTGAGGAGCAATCACTTATCCCATAAACCACTTCCAAATCCTGTCACCCTTCCAACATACTACCAGCCTGTGTACCTGCCACAGCAGATGTAAGGCAGTTCTTCAGTCTGGAGACCAATATAATTGTATTATTCATAACCCACTTGCTATACTATAGAAAATTTAGATAGGGTGATGATCACCCCAATGGTGGCAGCTATTTATGGCACACTATTTCATGGCTTGTAGCACATCAGGTATGCTGTTGTGTCAGTTTAGATTAAATGTCTTTAAATCACATGTTTAGTATGATACATACCAGCACTAGACAGTACAATGAGGCTCATACCCACCTGTGAACATTTATTTTAGTCTGTGAAGCAGTCTGTACTTTACCAAAGGAGGCACTATATCAATGCCATATCATGCTACCCATCATTGTGTGTCATATAGTCCTAGTAACGTGCATCATGCAAGTCTGCTATAATATTTATCCTAATCTCAACCTGTGATGTATGCAGGGCTTCTGAAGGGTCTAAATCAGGAAGGGTTCCCATGTAATGCATGAGGGATCAAGAGCTTATGTAAACAATCCTATATCTGCTTTGTGATTGATTGTGCAGTAGCCTGGTAAGAAAAAATTTATTTTGATTTATATTTTAGTTTTACCAGTGTTTTTCACTGTTTGTAGGAAGAAAATGATTGTTTGTAGACACGATTTACTTTGATTTATATTTTGTTGTTTTTCCTCTAAGTTTCACTGTTTTTTTGTTAGAATGGGATAGGTTTTAGACAGGCAAACCCCACCCTTACAAGCCTAGCCAAGTTCTACCCTTATTTCCTAGATCAGCACCTAATGCCTGTGTCCAAGAGGGACACAGGCAGAACCACCAGGGTAAATTTACAGTTACAAGCTGAAAACTTTCACCTGGATGGCAGGTGCAGAGGCCCAAAAGACTAACTGACTAAATCCACAAAATGGCCAGCACCAAATGTGGACAAAATCTAATTTAATCACAGACCAGTTTCGGCCCTGAATAGCCTTTTTCAATGTCAATATTGACATTGAAAAAGGCTCTTCAGGGCTGAAACCGGTCTGTCTGTGATTAAATTAGATTTTGTCCCCATTTGGTGCTGGCAGTTTTTTGGATTTAGTGAATTTACAGTTACCCATCCAATCATCCAAATTGCATTTGAAAAGGACGAGTGAGGTGCTCTGTTTGACCTGAAGTGGGAGTCTGTTCCAAAGGTGCTGTAACCTTTGTGAGACAAATCTGTCCCTCCAGCAGGTTCTGTCAGTGTCACATACCATACATAAATTCACAAAGACTGCAGAGAAGACAATTCAGAGCTTGTTAAAACAGTCCTATGTTGGTTTATGATTAACTGTGCAGCAGCCTAGTAAGACAAGGTTTATTTTGATTTACATTTTATTTTTAACACTGCTTTTCACTATTTGTAGGAAGAATTGGATAATATGTACACAAGATTTACTTTGATTTATATTTTGTTGTTTTCCCTCCAGTTTTCACAGTTTTTGTTAGACAGTGACAGGTTTTAGACAGGCAAACTCTAGCCATTCCAAGAGGCCTAGTCAGCTATACATTCACACAGACTGCAGAGAGGACAATCCAGAGCTTATTTAAACATCCCTGTATTGTTCTGTGATTGACTGTGCAGTTTCCTGGTAAGAATTGATTCATTTTGATTTATATTTTATTTTCTGCTAGTGTTTCTCACTGTTTGTAAGAAGAAAAGGATAACTTACAGACAAGAAGATTTACTTTGATTTACATTTTCTTTTACCTTTGATTTTCACTGATTGCTGGTAGAAATGGATAGGTTTTAGACAGGCAAACTATAGCCATCACAAGGGAGTTAATCAGCTATAAATTCACATAGATTGCAAAGAGGACAATCCAGAGCTTATCTGAAACAACCCTGCGCTGCATTGTAATTTATTGATCTCTGTTGTTAAAACTGCAAGCGATAGTGAGCAGGATCTACTCCACGAATTGTGAGCGATCTACAGGAATTCCAGCTTTTGTGTGACTTTCATAACCGGTACAGTCAGAGTAATAACTTTAGTCTACTTAATTTAATATATAGTTGCATATTGTTTGCGTGATTTTTCTCGTAGAAGTTTATTTAAAAGTTCTTTGAATTTGGTAGTAATTGACTTTGATTATCCTTTTCTTTTTGAATTCTTTATTCATTGGCAGCTAAATATGAAAACCTTAAATAAATGTGCCATTAATGATTTGCTAAAGCACCAGTATCTTGTACAGTATACTAAATGGTATACATTTTTAAAGGTAGCATCTGATAACACTGGTGATTTGTGTTCCTCATGTCAAAAGTCAGATGACCTGCTTACCATTACTAGTAGTAAATCTAGATTTACTGATGATCATTGAACTTGTGCAATTGGCACAACCTGGAGAAATGTTGTTTTTTGTTAATATACTTTTATTACTGCATAATACAGTTACATTCAGCAGACTGGCTTAGAAAGATGTGCCTCTTTACATTCACAGACAGTATTCATAGTGAAATACACACAATTTATAATACTGAACTAACCCATCTATATTTGGCAAGCCAGATCGACCACTTAGCCTTAGCTTTTTCCAACAAATGTTTATCCTTTGTTTAGAGCTCCAGGTTTGCTAACGCAAACATTTCCTTGACAAAGTCATGTTTACATGGTGAATTTATACTCTTCCACTACTTAGTAATATATTTGTTAGCTACTGTCATCATTAAGTTTGACAATCTACAGTGTGTGTGTGTGTGTGTGTGTGTGTGTGTGTGTGTGTGTGTGTGTGTGTGTGTGTGTGTGTGTGTGTGTGTGTATGTGGGGGGGGGGTGTGTGTGTGTGGCAAATTTGATATCATTGTCTCCCATGAAAGATAGACTTTTCATTAACTTTACACAGGTTGCCAAAGTTCATTTAATGGCTTCTGCAAAGTAATTTTAAAACTATTGTTAATTGACACTATTCACAGAAAATCTGCATCCAGTCTCCTAGACTCTCTAGGTCACATCGCCAGGAACATTGTGATATTTTTTGGGACTATCCTACTTAGTCTGCTGGGAGTATACAAATATTTGAATTGATACTTGCTGCCAAAAATCTATACTGTCTAGACCTAGAAGCATTTCTTGTTATCAGCATCACTTCTCCCCATTTTTGGGGATCTATCTGCATATTTAGCTGCCTCTCCCATTGAAGTGAAAACTTATTTACAAGGCTACTGTTTGGCATTATCATAATACTGTAAAGTCTAACCTATTGTGCCTTTGGATGACTCTCTGCCTTGTCTCACTGATAATAAGCACTCTACCCACTTTGGTCTGTCCGTGGCAGAGACCTTCACTATCTTGATTTGCTGCATCCTAGCAACTAGCTACTAGAGGTGAAAACATTCTTTTAAAAGTTTTATGTTTTTTTTGTTATTTCAGCACTAATCAACTGTTCCCAGTATTTCAGATTCTTGCAGTTCCCTAGGAAACTGGTAATCATTATTGCCCAGGGACTCCAATATCAGCTATCTTTAATAGCGATGAGTCTGGTCCACAATCAAAAGACTTTTAATAACATCATCATATGTTTTCTTCCATGTACAAATCCCGTCTGATCTAAATATATCAATTCAGGTAACATTGCAGTTACTCTGTTGACTAAGATTAATGCAAATAATTTGTAATCATGCTTCTGTATTGATATAGGATGATATGAGGTGGGGAGGGATGGGTCTTAGTCTGGCTTCAAAATGAGAGTAACCAATGCTGACTTCCAGTCCACAGATGATGGTTCCTCTTTCAAAATAACATTACTGAGATACTGGAATAGGTGTATAAATTTCCTGCCAGCCCACCTTTAATATTTTATTGGAATTCCATCTTTACTTGGCAATTTCCCTGCTGATATATTCTCTGTGCCCTCTGTAACTTCCTCTATAGTAATAGGCATTATCAAGAAAGACGCCTATTCCTTTGACATATGCCACAGATTTAGTTGACCGATATTCCTCTAGATTGCCTGCTTCAGTCCTGTCAGAGTATAAATCACTATAATATTCTTTAAATGCATCTAGTATGTCTTCTGGAGATTCCATGAGATCACCTGTGAGAGGGTGCCTAATTTGTTTACCATATCTTTCAACCTCTTGTTGCTTGAGCCTTAAGGAGAAATATTTAGCTAGGTCTGAGGTAATTTCATTGCTTTTAAGTTTCAATGCCTTTATTGCTTGCTCTGGGTGATATCTGAACAGGCTAACCAACTCCTGTCTCTTACTCTGAAAGTCTCTTATTGCCTCATCACTCCTCTGTGCAATTACTTCCTGTATTTGCAATAACTCATTCTGCAATTTTTGTATTTTGAAATTGTATTTTAATTTATTGGCTTCTATATATGTCAAAAAATTACAGAAAATTGTAGTTTTGAAATCCTGCCATAGTCAGACCAAATCTTGCCCAGACATTGACTGTTTGATTACTGCAGCTTTGCTTAGCAACATGAGCTTCTCCCCTATTATTTCCAGATTACACAGCATTACGTTCAATCTCTATCTGCTTGGGCCCCAATGTGCACTGAAGCATAATTGTAGATTTGCATTGGGGAAGTGTCCATATTTCTGAGGCTGTGTAGCTGCTCCAGCACTTCAAAAAATGTATCTATCCTTGAGAAAACTCCACCTATATGTGAATAAAATGTATAGTGTTCCCCCATGCATTTTCAGTGTTTTGTGTGCACCTTGTATTCCATTTTCAGTCTCTTTTTCATAAATCTATTCTCATTCTGCCTACAAAAGCATAGCGAGGAAAGCCCAAAAAATCAGCAAGAAGCCAATTTCGCTAAAAATCAATTTTAATTTGTACAAAAAGTTAAGCACTTTTGTCCTTCCAAGTATTAGGAATTCATCAGAATTAAATAAAAACAATATGATCTCCTCTTAAAATATAAAACCATCTCAGTAATATGATTTTAATCATGCAATAAAAAATGTATTACTAACAAATTAATTTCCCAAGTGCTGCATCTGATAAATAATTCACTTAATACATCCTGAGCAGCAATAAATAGCACCCACCAATTAATAAACAGGCAAATAACATAGGTTCATAGGTTCATAGATTAGTACTAAGCTAACAGCCCTTGCGAGCCATTTTAAGCCTAGCCAATTATCTCTTGTGAGACTCAAACCCTGCACCTTGTGTTTGTAAAGCAAACACTTTAACCATTAGGCCACCCTCCCACCACATATATAAATAAATGATGCATTAAAAATGTAACGGCAAATGATATACAATTGCAACTAAAAAATACAAATATATATGTAGTGTGTGTGTGTGTGTGTGTGTGTGTGTGTGTGTGTGTGTGTGTATGTGTGTGTGTGTGTGTGTGTGTGTGTGTGTGTGTGTGTGTGTGTGTGTGTGTGTGTGTGTGTGTGTATAAAACAAATAAATATCTGATAAAAGATCTTACAAATTGACATTTTTACTATATCACCATATTTCAAGCTACAATTTTGTTGCCCTTAATTTAAGGAGATTACTTATTGAAATATTATCATTTAAATCAGTGTCACCCCTACATTTAACTTCAGATGCCTTTGAAGTTCCCTATATTCAATTATGATTTCCCAAGGACCACTATGCAGGTTCTTGGGGACTTGTTCCAAAGCTACAAACTGAAAGTTAATGTGATTTGGATATAACAGTGAATGCTTATACAGTGTATTGTTTTCACAACCTTTCCTGTTGTTATAATAGTTTTCTAAAATGTATTTAACTAATGATCTTTCACTCTTCCCAGTATAAAAAGCATCACAAGTTTCACAGTCACAAATATAAACAACAGCTTTAGATGCACACTTACCATGTCTTCATAAATTAATAACTTCTGCACATATAATTAATCTCCCCCCCCTGAAAAAATATATCTACATTGACTATAATTCCAACATCTGTTAGTTCCTGGAGAAATATTCAAATAAGAATCATTTTGTTTCCTCTTTACAGTCTCCATTTCTTTTTAATGTCTACCTGTCTTAAAAAAAAACTGTGAATGATCAGCTACCATGTTACTTAAAGCATGATCAGATTTAAAAAGGATCCAGTTATTATAATAATAATCTTGATATTTGAATAACCTTGGTAAAGTTTCAACATTAACATCAGATTATATGTTCTATTATTAACATTACCACTACAGTCATTGATGCCACTTTTTCCAGTCCATCACCAAATAAAGTTTAAAATCTGGAGTGCCTCTCTTTTGCAACTTCTGTTCTCATCATCATCTTTCGGCTTTTCCAATTAGGGGTCGCCACAGTGGATATCTCTTTCCACTTCTTCCTATCCTCTGCATCCTGCTCTGTCACACCAACCACCTGCATGTCCTCTCTCACCATGTCCATAAACCTTATCTTAGGCCTTCCTCTTTTCCTCTTACCTGGCAGCTCCATCCTTAGCATCCTTTTCCCAATATACCAATCATCCCTCCTCAGCACATGTCCAAACCAATGCAATCTCGTCTCTCTTGCTTTGTCTCCAAACTGTCCAACATGAGCTGACCCTCTAATATACTGATTCCTAATCCTATCCATCCTAGTCATACCGAGTGCAAATCTTAACATCTTTAACTCTGCCACATCCAGCTCTGACTCCTGCCTTTTTGTCAGTGCCACTGTCTCCAACCCATATAACATAGCTGGTCTCACTACCCTCTTGTAGGCCTTACCTTTCACTATGGTACCCGTCTGCAAAAACTTCTGTTCTAATATTATATATAATTTCTTGTAGATATCCCCTGTCCAAAGGCATCTTATTCAATTTCTTTCACACAGTTTCAAAAATGGATTCCTCAGATATCATTTTAGTCAGTATAACAGACTGTTCCTTCACCACAACTTTTTCAGGGAAAAGGGGTGACAACTGTTGTAGTGCAAATATGAGTTGGAAAGTGTGGGTTTCATATAATTCTAGAGGAAAATTCCCAACCCGGTTTCTTGGTTATAGTTACATCCAACAAATTTGTTCCATCTTGAAAAAATGATGGCTAAATCTTAAAAAAATCACTAGTGTCATTTATATAAGTAAAAAAAAAACATAAAGCACTTCTAAGGACCTCACCTATAGGATATGTATATCAAGGAATCTTGCATATAGATGTCAATGCTTTGTATATTTAGAATTAAAATATGCTTATGATCTCAGGAAAACATCACTAAATTTGCATAAACTGGAAAATATATAGCCCCCATACCAACTCCTTTATTTTGCCTGAACAATTCCCTTTCAGAAAATATAGTTATTGTGTATTATACAATTCCTCCCTATGAATATTCTAAAATGTGCATGCTAATTGGCCAGTCCAACCAGTGTGCCCATTGTAAATCTCACAATATACCAACAGAAAAAGGTCTGGTCACCCGGACTTTTTTTCCGTTGATATAAACTGCCCCAAAATCTTTTTTTTTTTATAATAAAAAAAGAGAGAAAATGGACCAATGGAGACTTTCTTTTCTTTGTTGCTTCCGTTTCAAAGCCTTGATGTACTGGGTATGCATGGGAACGCAAGTCCCATACACATGCGCAGTACATCAAAAAGCAGATTCAGTATACCACAACCAGCGGAAGAACAGCAATCCGCCGTTATACAAAGACATTATTTAAAGAAAGTAAGTACTTTTTTTCTTAAATAATGTCATTGTATAATAGCAATAACCAACTTAGTGGTTATGGTATATTGAAGATTTACCCATGGTTAACTTTGTTTAATCACTCGGGCTTCGCCCTTGTGATTAAACCACACCACCCGTGGGTAAATCTTCAATATACCAAATCACATCGTCGGTTATTGCTTTAATATGATCTCCATAAAATCTGTTACACACATTTGCTTATTGTTCAGAAATTCAAAAGAAGAAACAATATCCAAGAAATATCCCAGTCCTTCATTATGAAGGATGAAGGTGAATAAGTCAGTAACATCTATGGTCATAAATATTATTTGATCACTATAAAGGTAATTTTTTTAACTTAGGGAATTGTCCTTATGTACGGTAATAACTATGATGAGCACCTTCATCACATGCTCCAGGATGATGAACAATACATGACGGTCTCTAGAAATGAGGTTAATATTGCTTTCTCAAAGATAAAATATTGCCTGAATGACTTTTTGCTTCAAGGGGTCATTAATGAAAGATCTTTCAATTACTTATATGTACCCAAACCTAGGTTATCAATACTGTTTGGGATACCTAAAACTCACAAGGGGTTAGACCCGCTAGTCTTTAGACCAATAGTATCAGGTGGTGGCAGTATTACTGAGCCACTAGCAAAATTTATTGATCATGTAACAAAAAGATTCACTCCTTTGTTAAAATATGTTTGTAAAGATTCGTGGGACTTTTTGAGAAGCATTCCATGCACTAGTTTCTCTCCCAACTTGATCATGGTAACAATTGACATTAAGGATCTTTTTCCCAGTATACCTCATGACATAGGGTTAGACTGGTTTGGTGATTTTTTTACTCAAGAGACTAACCTAGGTGGAAATTTAATCAACTTATTAATTGAATTGATGAACATTGTTTTGGATAACAATTTTGTGTTCTTTAATGGAGAACTTTTTAAGCAACGAAGGGGGGTTGCCATGGGAGCTCCATGTGCAACCATATATGCCAATGTGGTTCTCCATAGATGGGAGCACATGTATGTCTTTACACCTCCTTGGGAACAACACTTGGTGTTCTATCGGAGGTTTTTGGACGACATATGTATCTTGTGGGATGGAACTCAAGACCAACTCTCGGATTTTCTTGTTCACATCAACAATACCACTAATTTTTTGCATTTTACTCATACAGTAGGAACACATCAGCTTCACTATCTTGATGTTAATCTTTATAAGGACAATGACAATAATACATTTCAATCCAAGATTTATAGGAAGCCCTTATTTTCAAATTCTTTTTTACACTTCAAGAGTGCCCACCCCTTTTCTCAGAAAAGAGGAATCTTTAAGGGACAATTAATCAGGGCATCTAGAATGTGCATTACTGAAGCTGATTTCATTCAGGAAAGAGACACATTAAAGGAAATGTTTTTAGAAAGGGGCTACCCACTTGATTTGTTTGACACATTGTTCAAGGAAGTGTATGAGCGAAGAAACTCAGTATATTTTCCATTGCTTGGCAAGGGCAACACTTACAGTGTCCCATTACAAAAAAACGGAGATGACTTCCGTGGATCAAATTTTATTTACACATATTGTGATAATGCTCATGAAATAGAAAGGATTATTAAAAAATACTGGCCAGTTCTTACGTCACATGATGATTTTAAAGAACTTCTACCGGTTAAACCTAGATTTATTAAAAAGAGGGGTATTAATTTTAAAGAGATATTTGAAAGGAAAGCAAGAAAAGGAAGAGAAGGCACTGGTAAAAAGGCAGGTACCTATAAATGTGGAGTCTGCAGCCAGTGCAATGCAATACTGGATGATGTGGGTGTATATCTTCCATCCAGAAAAATGAAAATCAAATCTCATTCATATTTCTCATGCAGCTCAAAAGGGGTTGTCTATATAGCCTTTTGCACTTTTTGCGCAAGTTTTTATGTTGGCTAAACGGAAAGGGAAATGAGAAAAAGAATGTACAAGCATTTTTATGAGATATCGAAAAACAAGGAATCGAATGCCTTATTCAAGCATTCCCTTTCTTGTCCTAACTGGAATTTTAAATTTATTATTCTTGAACAAGTTAATTACAACGTTAGAGGTGGCGACTGGGAATCCACCCTTGAGTATAGGGAATTGGTCTGGCAATTGAGGGTGGATGCTGGGAAACCGCCAGGGCTAAATGACACGATTAGCATTAAACCAGTGTTAAAACTTAGAAGAGCAAGATTATGAGAAATTCTTAAAGTACATTTTAAATACACATTTCTCAATTTATGGCCAATTTTCCTTTTTTCTCTCCCCCCCCCCCCACACCTTTCATCATATTTTCCATTATACATTTTTTAGGACAATTTTAAGTCATATGTTTTCACTGCATAGTTTTATAAGTACAGTGTACAACAGCTTTGTTAGTTTTAATATTAATACGGAGGTTTTTAATATTTAATATTTAATAATTCCTTTGATTCATTATAAGTCATAGTGTTTATGTGATTAATGTCAACAATGACACTACATTTTACATCTCATATGTTTAGTAATGTGGTAAGTAATCTATTTTTGCCATGAATATTTCAACATATATAATGTTAATCACTCTATGGCTTTAAGTCACAAGAGTGTTCAAATGGGAGTTTTTAATTGATTCATTAATGGATACAACTATTTAAACGTCTGCTAAATGTTGTGATGTTAACTTGATAAAGCTCGGAATATCCGAGCGAAAGCGCTTGTTGAACTTGTTTTTCTTGAATTTCTGTTTTACGTGGGTAAATAAAAGTTTCAATCTACAATTTATTGTTTCTGGACTCTGCTCAGTGGTTCGTGGTTCATTTCTTGGCTCGTTGTTGGACTGTTTGATTTCATTTTTTTAACTTACCCAAAATCAGTTTGTTGGAAAAAGCTAAGAACAAGTAGTCAAACTGGCCTGCCAAATATAAATCAGTTAGTTCAGTATTATAAATCATGTGTATTTAACTATGGATATTGTCCAATAATTTAAAGTTCTACTTCTTTCTCAACGAGTCTGCTGAATGTAACTGCATCATGCTGTAGTAAAGGTAGCAGCATTTGCTGGTGGGAAATATATATTTAAAATCAATAGGTCATTCTCCAATGTTTGGCCTTTCAAAAGAATATACCTACCTTCTTTCTCCATAATTTTTCCTAACTACGAAGAGAAAGTCCTTAATCAGTGTCATCACTCTCCATTTCCTGTCCATTGAGTTTATTGACTTATCTCATTGTTTACAAACATTAGAGTGAAAGTCTCGCTCTTTTTTTCAGTCATATGCATTTCTTGGAGACAGACTATTGATGGCCAAATCTTACATAAATATTGCAATACCACCTTTTTACCCTCCCCAACAGACCATTAAAATTCCACATCAATAGCCTTACTTTAGTCATTTTTTTAATAACCAGAATTGTTTTATTTCCATCCCCAGTGTCTGGTGCTTCACTTCAGATGTCCCTGATCTAAATATACTGTCATATAAAGTTGACTGAGGTGTACTGTAATAACTGGTATCTAATATAACTATCATACTTAACAAAATTAAAAATACTTTAACTGGCACTGAGTCCCAGAGTCACTTGACTCCATGAAAGTACAAGTCCTAACTTAAATCTGCTCTAGTTTTGGTGATGTCAGCTACCATCTTGCTCAGCCTACACATACCCTAACAGTCTCTACATTCTTTGTACTTCAATCCAAATAGTTATCTTCAAAATGTTTTATGAAACACTTCGTCTGGCTCATTGGTGAAATCTCTAAGATAGTTTATATAGTAATTATGACTACAATGATCTCTTGCTTTGCATACTATTTAAAGGTTCAGCTGACAAACTATGTGCACCTTTGCCAGGCAAGTATTGACCTTTTAAGTAATGGGCATGATTCCAGTTGGCACTTCCCATACATATTTGGGGACACAGGTTGGGACCCACTCCATGGAAACAAGGGTGTCGGGACTTTGGTTGTTGAGAACTGTTTCAGTTTTAACAAAGTCTCTGTGGGTGATGAAAAGGAGGTTGAACCTCCCGACAGGTAAACTTTCAATGTTGTAGTGTAGAGTAGCCTGAAATACCAGCCATTCGATCTCTTAACTTTCATAGCTGGATGAAACTCCATATATTTCTGCCTTGTTTCTGCTGAAAAGTCCTGTTCTATATCGCTTATGCTATCCCCCACATTTATCATTTTAAATTCCTGACACATCTGGTTCAAGACTTGTTCTTCAAAATTATAGTTTAAGAAACTTACCAAAATTGGCCTTTGCCTCAGTTCACCATTAAGTGTTTGTCAAGGTATGTGCATGTTCTGTCACCATTGTGTTCCTATTAAAGGAAAACCCTACCCTCTCATACAGTTTAACTCAATTGTTAGGTTTCTTTTCTCCCTACAATATGGTTCCAGCATTGTGTATGTACCAGAAACCTGCTTGTAATTTTTAAAACTTTTATTTCCTTGCATTGAAGTTAAAGGAAAGGAAAGCCCACCTACATTTTTTTTAAACTCAACTTCTCACATACTTTGCAAAGAAATTCGTCTCCACCTGCATGACACATCATAGACACAGTTAAATCTGTAGTTTACCCTGTCAGGTACTGCTGTCAATCTTAGATGGGTAATTAATCCTACTAATGCAAGGAACACAACAGCTGATATAAAAAAAGACAGAAAGCTGTGGAATTGTTTCCATTGTTTTTATTGCAGAGGGGAGGAGAACTTAACACTCCCCTTTCATAGCAAAACAAAACAATTAGATCAGTCAAGGGGTTAAAGGTAACTGTCAACTCTTCTGACATTTTTACATAAGCAGCAACACAGTATTGAAATTCTAAGCTTTAAATGTTATTTGTAATAGTTTGTGTTAAGATAACTTAAGAGTAGTAGCAAAGGTTTCTGTGACATTTAGAGAAAAGTCAGTAAATATTTTTTCTTGTAAAGAAAGTATAAATGAATTTACCATTTTCAATCCCCCCCCCCACACACACACACACACACGCCAGAACTGCAGAAAGAGAGTCAAGTGGCAACCCTATCAACTAAGTGCACTGATTTTGTTTGTTTGTGTCTTACGGCTTTTCCCAGTTAGGGGTTGCCACAGCAGAACTCCAGTCCACTAATGATTGGCAGTTGATTTTTACGTACCAGCTTGCCAGGCCTGACGCACAACCTTCAACGAAGGTACACCCATTCACGCATGTCTCCACGCAGAAGACACTCTAGCTGAGAATCGAACCGGACAGCGTCTTACTGTGAGGCGACAATGCTACCGCAGCACCACCACCACCGCGGATCAACTAAGTGTACTGATACTGTACTGATACTGTTCATAAAAAAGGTCTTTTATGCTGTGTGTGACATCCTTCCAGAGGGGGATGCAAATCTGGTACATGCAGATCCATTGTAAGAGATTCCGACTGACTTTGAGTCAGTCCTTGCATTGTCAGACAGCAACCATAATATACAGCTGAATTTACTTTAATATACATTTACTATGTGCCCTTGCATTAAGAACACTAAAAAAATGGAAATCAGAAGTATTTAACTGTGTTTAAATGCACACACACACACACACTTTTGTACACATGTACTTTATATACATGCACATGTACAGAAACACATACACACACACACACACACACACACACACACACACACACACACGCACACTACATATATATATATATATATATATATATATATATATATATATATATATATATATATATATATATCCATATATGGTTCCCCTTTATAATCTCAAAATACTGAAAGCTCAAATTTCAGTATCTCAAAACTATAAAGTCGAACAGCCCACAATTCCGAACTCACAAACACGAAAAAAAAAATCCCGAACATTCACAAACCATACACCACACAACATGCACACCATTCAACCCACAACACACATACTACACAATCCTACACTACATCTACGCAGGGGGGAAAGCACTCCTGCACCCCCCCCCATTTATATATACCAACTCCGAGATTGCACTAACAGTAACGAAATGCATTACTCACACACAGACATTCCACACCGCCTTACACGCACACACACACACACACACACCCACACATACACACACACACACACACACACACACACACACACACACACACACACACACACACACACATCACACAAACACATCCAACACTCACACTCATACTTTCACCTCCCTACCCTAACCCACATGCACAATTTACAATAACACTCACATGCACTCACTTACCTTCACTTCCATAAAACATCCCGGCCAAACACTTCCCGCCCCGTTGCTGCACTGCATAAGCGTGGATACGAGATATTCGAATGTGCGCTTATACACTTTCAAGATTTTTCATTTTTGCCTTTATGGTCCCGAGATACTGAAATTTCGGGATTGTAAAGGGGAACCATATATATATATATATATATATATATATATATATATATATATATATATATATGTGTGTGTGTGTGTGTGTGTGTGCAATATGTGTGCATATAATGAATTATGTATAATAAACAGCATAGTTATTTTTGTAATCATGGCTGCACAGGCAAAAACCACACTCTCCAAAGCCAAGAACACAGCATCCATGGGACCTGACAACATCCCAGGCTTCGTTGTACATGAACTACAGAATGAACTGGCACCCAGCCTAAACACCATGTTCAATCATAGCCTCACCTCAAGATTTGTGCCCACTGAATGGCGCACAGCGATGGTTATCTCACTCCACAAAGGGGGAGCCACCACAGACCCCAGAAACTACTGCCCCATTAGCCTAATGAGCCTGGTCTACAACGCCATGGAACATATCATCATGGAACTTATAAACAAAGACATTGGTAATCTCCAAACTCTGGTCCCCACCCAGTTCAGGTTTGTAAATGGCAGATCATGTCTCCTAACCCTGATAGACTTCTTTGAAGCAGTCACCAAAGCCGTAAACGTGGGTAAGGTGGTTCACACAGCCTATCATGATCTCGCCAAGGCTTTTGACACCATCCCCCACTCTGGAATTAAAGATAAACTCACTAATCTAGGTATAAATCCCTATGTCACAAGATGGGTTGCCAACTGGCTTACTGACAAAACCCACACTGTGAAAGTAGCACACTCCAAATCTGACTTCAGACCAGTGACAAGTGGAGTACAACAGGGTTCAGTCGTGGGTCCTCTCCTGTTTGGCATCTACTTTTCTGAAGTACAGACTAACACAGAAGGTCTTTGGCTAATGAAGTTCACAGATGACTGCAAACTAGGAGCCATAAACGTAACTCCTAACGATGTGGACATCCTTCAAAAGGGCCTCACTGAGCAGATGCCTGGTGTCAAAGCCATGGCCTCAAGCTCAATGCCAAAAAGTGCATTGTCATCCCCTTTGGTAAACACTTTGTACCCATGAGCTATCACACAGATGGTAGTCTACTTAATACCAAAAGTGTGATAAAAGACCTTGAGACACAGGTGGGCAGTAGTCTCTCCTCTGATAATTACATCACCACAGTAGTCAGGAAATCCTTCTATGTGGCACACCTCATCACAAAAGATTTCTCATCCCGGAAAAAAGAAGTCATTGTTCCCCTTTACTCATCACTCAACAACTGGAAAGCCAACAGAAATACCTCACAAAGAGGATTACCAACCTCAAACAGATGCCCTACACAGACCGTCTCAAAAACTCCAGCTTTACTCCATCGCATATCACCTACTCAGAGGCGATCTCTGCCTAACATACAAAGATATGTCCAACCCAGAGCTGTTGGACATGCTCCACTTAATGAATCCCTCTGAGCTACATGCTCTAGGGACCTAAACCTCGTCCCCACAATAAACAGAACATGCTGGAGGGATAGATTCCTGTCCCAGAGACTTCCCATACTCTGGAATAAACTACCTATCTATATCAAACAAAGCTCCTCATTAGCACTCTTCAAGAAAGATTTTCATGATTGGATGGGAGATAGGAAATTCACCCCAGGGATTACTTCTGTGGCTCTACTCAACAGGGGCACAGGAAAATAATTTTCTTGGGTAGTGAAAGCCAGGGTACCATTTATCTAGGCTTATATAGGCCCTAGGGCCAATAGCCTAGTACCTACCTATGAACCTATGAACCTAAGAACAATTACTGACTGTGTACACCTTAGATATCAGACTGTAACAAAATAAAAATAATAGTATTCACAATAATTTAATACAGGCACATGATCATGAGTTTTAGCCACATATGACTGTGACTATAACTTCAAATGTTTGATCAGACTAATGAAAAATACATAAATAACTGCCACCAAAGAATGTGATGTCTTCTCAGCTCACTGCAACTTCCTTCCACCTTACCACTAAACATCTTAGCCTAAGAACTGACAACTCAGCAGCCACGGCTACAAGCCACCCCTGGAATGAGGTGCCTCATAGGCATTCTCCAGTAGGAGCTCATGGTATTGCCAGTGCTGGAATGACAAAATACTTTTATGTATATACCTACACGCACACATGCACACAAACAAACAAGCACGTACATACACACAAACACACACATACACACACACATACACACACACACACACACACACACACACACACACACACACACACACACACACACAGACACACACAAAACACACGCACACACACACAACACATGCATGCACACATGAACACGCACACACACACACACACACACACACACACACACACACACATACACATACACACACGCACACACAAACGCACGCACACATGCACGCGCACACACACACACACACACACACACACACACACACACACACACACACACACACACACACACACACACACACTCTTTAAGAATAGTAATTTATTTAGGAATACAAACAATATCTAGTATGTTCCTTTCCCTGGTAGTTTTTTTTTACAATCTGAAGCAATTGTTCCTGAACATATGTTGTAAATAATTTCCTTTCTAATGCTATTGAATCAGTATTATTCCATTCTGTTTCTGGTTAATTTAAATCCCCAGCTACTATGATTTTCCCTCATGTGTTTTATACATAAAATGTATGAATTCTTCTAGGTCATCAGCACTTGACCTTGGTGGTCTATATACTCCATAAAATGTTATGTGTTCTAAGGTTGTATTTATTGTCACAGTTACAAAATCTGTAGTATTACTGTTATCACTGAGCATGTAATAATCACATGTCTTGTAACAATCTTTAATAACAATCTGTCATAACACATCTACCCAACTTTTTGTTAGAATGTCTGTTACAGTAAAACTTTCATAACCAGTTAAAACTGATTTCCAGTCATTGCTCTTTAATCATGTTTCATAATCAGTAACATCAGTATTGTGGGAATGTAGCAAAATTCCCAATTAAAAAAAATATGAATGTTTCTAGCATTAACCACCATCAAAGATGCATCAAATGTTGCTATCTGTGAACTGTTACATTTCTGGCCTGGCAAAAATCCTGCTTGTGTTTGTCAAATATTGCAAGACTTCTTCCCTGATCTTGACATGTACATGCCATCCTAAATTAATATATGCATGCCCCAAATTAGGCTTTGATATTCTACATACTTCCATTTTTCAAAACATGGCATTTTTTCATGTTGGTATTTACCCAAAAAATATTTTTATTCACAGTGACCTTACTCTCTTTTCCATATGTGACTTATGAAAAATATGTCCTAACACCTATACCAGTTATGCTATCTAAGAGGGCTACAAGTTACATATCAACAGTCAAAGAGTCCTTGTAGATGAGATCATTTGTACCAACATGAATAAAAACAGATTCATACTTGCCAACATTACAGCACTATAAGGTCTTTCCTTCATCCTCTATATTTGCTCCTGAAAAGCATAACACTATTTGATATTCATCAATAATTGAATCTTTAATTACAAGAGTATCAGATCAGAAAAATCCTCAATTTCTAATTCAGTAATATATGCTATATCAATTGTTACAAAGTAAAGATCTTCATCACCATTAGACTTACTAGTCCCTCCGTTTTCTTTGCTTACTTGCAAGTCTCATCCAGCTGGATATGTACATCCTTGAGAAATAATCCAAAACAAACACAAACTGGTGAAGAGAAAACAGAAGCACGGAAAACAGCTGTACTAAAACTCCAAAAGAAATTTATTAAAGTAAAGTTAGTGCTTTCGTACAAATAAATATCAGTACTTTTTCAGATTTCAAATCCAAAATGAAACAATCCTGTTGAATATCTGCATATATGTTACTGCAAAAATACATACACAAAATTCATAATAGTGTCATTAGAACATTTATATGCATTATTCTGCCAAAAAAGAAATATATAGGTTATTTATCTTATATGTGAAGTCCTATTACATGTGACCGCAGACATCCGTAGCCTCTACACTGTAATACCAAATGATCTTGGCATTGAATGTATTAGAAAATTTGGCAGAGAAAATGATGTTGACACCTCCCTGATCTTTAGCCTATTAGAGCTAGTGGTTGAGAATAATATCTTCATCTGTGGAGATGTGTATTATTGGCAAAAATGGGGTGTTTCCATGGGTACCCCATGTGTTAAAAGCTACTCCAACTTAGTGTTAACACAATGGGAAAATGAATGGGTGATAGACCCAAACAACATACAGAACACACAGCTGGTCTCATATAACAGTTTTGTGGATGACATCTTTATTATCTGAGAAGGGGACAAATGCAGTTTACGTAAATTAGTTGGTTACTTAGAAAGTACCACTGACTTCCTTTAGTTTGAACTGAAAGTGTCAGCTAGAACTATAGACTTTCTGGATGTAAGATTGACCTTGGATACCACAAAAGGAATAGACACCAGCATTTTTAGAAAATCCACGTGGTGCAACCATATGTTACACCAGACCAGTATGCACCCAAGGCACATCTTCCACAACCTTGACAAGAACCAAATAATGCGAGTGTCCAAATTAGGCACATGCACTAGTGATTATTTAGATGAAAAAAATAAATTAATCTCTGCTTTCACAAAAAGAGGTTACAAAAAGGAAAAAAAAATACATATGGAATGTGATGAAGCAATGGAAATAAGGGAGAATAGAGGACGTCCCTACCATTCACAAGACTGTAACAGCTCAATGACTGCGCCTAGACAATGAATTAATCAATTAAGGTGTACTCTAACCTATAGCTCTGATAATGCATGTGTAAGTGGGATAATCAAGAAGTATTGGCCGATTCTGACTTCTGATCCAAAAATCAGGAATATAGTGGGTGATTCACCCAGTTTCTCCTATAAGAACAGAAAAAATGTTAAAAAGGCTGCTATGTCAAAATGATGGCTTTGATAGTAGACAAAATCCAGGTGAGTCATCTGATGCATGGGAAGGGACATGGAGATGTGGTTTTTGTAAGGCTTGTCCATATATTTGCAACAAAAATGTTTTAGTACATCTAGTCACAGGACTCAAATATTTTTTTCATGAAATATGTATTTTTTTCATGAAAGAGCTACCTGTAGGAGTGCCAATATTATTTATATAGCCACTTGCATGTCCTGTCCAGCCTACTATGTAGGCAAAACTAACAGACATTTTAAAAAATGGATTCTATGCCATCTATCTGCTATTCGCAATAGCGTTGAGGCTAATGCTTTATATGAGCATATTAAAAACAATGACATCAACTTCAATTTATGGCCATAAGCATGTTAAGAGAGAATTTGAGAAGGGGTGATGTACGTAATAACACTGAACTACAAGAAACTAAATGTATTATGGAACTCAGAGCCAGTTGTCCACCTGGTCTTAATGGTGTTATCCCTCTCAAGCCCATTTTAGAAGCAAGAGGCCTTGCCGAGAAATTCAATTGATCTGATGGAACATGCTAACTGCTTTTTGGACTTTAGTAATATGAGCCTTGCACTCTGTTTTTTGCTTTCCCTTAGAGTCATGCTTTCCCTTAGAGTCATGCTATCACTCAGGAGTGCCTGCATTTAGGCTTCCCTTTTCTTCTATTGGGTGTTTGTCTTCCAGCTTGTGCTTGTATTTGGCTGCTTTCCTCTTATGACTATACAGAGTCATGGTCTATTTTCCATTGGCAGACTAGCTTTTTGACTAGAATTCATTGATTCTTTCTCTCTTATGATCATAAATAGTTATGACTTGACCCCCAGTGGTGAATAAGCTTCCTGATGCAAGAAGATATTTTTTCTTTCTATGTTGTGAAAATGCTACTATGAAGGGTTTTGAGACTGGCACATTTCTGATTTGAAGAAATAATTCCTGACAGTCTCCTATTGTTTTTATTTTTTTTTCTATATGCTAAATAGTTGATTCAGTATGATTAGCTCATTGGTCTAGCTTGTTTCTAGATTCCTGCCGATTGGTCCTTCTTTTTCTGTGACTAGAAGCTGCTATTATGAATGGCTTTGAGACTACCATGTCTCTGATTGGAAGAAATAGCTTCTGATTGCCCCCTACTGGCCATTTTTTATGCAAAATGGTTGTTCTATATGATAAGCTCATTGGTCTAGTTTGTTCCTGGATTTTTGTTGATTGGTCTTTTTCAGTGACTACAAACTGCTATTATGAATGGCTTTGAGACTGGCATGCCTCTGAGTGGAAGAAATTGTTTAAAATAGCCCCCTATTGGTTATTTTGATATACAAAATTGTTGGTTTATATGATAAGCCCATTGGTTCAGCTTGTTCCTGGTTTTTGCTGATTGGCTGTCTCTTTTTAAGTAAACCACTAGTTAATGGGTAAGGATCTGAAGAAGATTTTTTAGTGAAAGCGCTTATCCACCCTGAACCTGATTTTATGCTACTTGGATTTTTATCTGTTTGTTTGTGCATTTCGGCTCTTCCCAGTTAGGGGTCGCCACAGTGGAACTCCGGTCCGCTAATGATTGGCAGTAGATTTTTACGTACTGGCTTGCCAGGCCTAACACACAACCTTCAACGAAGGAATGCCCATTCACGCATGTCGCTACACAGAAGACGCTCTAAATGAGAATTGAATGGGCAACGTTTAACTATGAGGCAACAACGCTACTGCAGCACCACCAAGAATTTTGCTTTCAACGTGACGTGTTTTTCTCGTGGCAGACTTGGTGGTACGTCTCATCTTTTTTCCTGCATTTCTCTACTTGTTGAGACCACCTTTGGTAACATAGTGTTTTTGTTTTTATATACCCAAAAACAGGAGTGGATTATTGCTTTTATACAATGATATTATTTAAGAAAGAAATTGCTTAACTTTCTTAAATAATGATGTTCTATAATGGCACTTCGGTCTTCTTCCTTGTTGTCTTCTGTGGGCTGATGTACTGAGCATGCATATGGGACTTCCTTTTCCATACTTGCAAATTATGTCAGTGTAGTGCAGGAGAAGCAAAACAGAAGAGAGAACCTTCCCCCAGCATATACCAATAGAAAGTCTGGATGCTCAGTAGTAATTCAGCAGCTGGACATTTTTTTTCTATTGTTATATGCTCAATTTACAATGGGCATGCTGGTTGGGCTGTCCAATCAGAGTGCTCTTTTTGAATAACAATGAGCACTCATTGTATAAATCTAGTTATTTCTATTTGTAGGCATGTCCTCTTGACAGTGAGAAAGTAGTTGGGCATGTTAGAGGAAACAAACATGCTTGTTCAGGTGTACGGACACGTATGTGGATCTGGTGTTATAATTATATATATCCTCATCACCTGCTTTACTGTCCCTGTTTGCAGTGCTACTAATTATCCTCATAACTGCTTCTTACATCTTTGGTGTTTTTGCTGCATAACTTGTAACTTCAGATTAAATAGCCCTATTGTCCTTCCTACAACCAGGGATTCCCAACTGTTTTAGAGGGATGCAGACTAGAATGAGAGTAAGTGGCCACCACCATCCAGTGTCATTGTCTGTGTTGGATATATTAGATTGGCAATATTTAGAGCCATGTCTCTGTCCATCCAACCTGCCTTTAATACACAATTATCTTGTTAAACCTGACATGACTTACTCTTACACTGCGAATTCCACTGCCCATGCCTGTGTCACTTACATCTGGAATATCACGGGCATGCCACTGAAAGGCAGTGGAATGATGATTCATGCTGGCTGCCATATGTCAGGATCTGATTTTACTATTGGGCTTAGGTGTTTCACAAGCATTTATTGGAATTCTGAGGCAGGATATATCTATATCTGTATATCTATATCTAGCTCTATCTCTCTCTCTCTAAAAAATATATATATATATATATATATATATATATATATATATATATATATATTTAAATACACACAGACACACACATCAATAAGTATATACATATATAGATTTAGATATATAGATGATATAGATATATGGGTCCACTTTATAATTTCAAAAAATACTGAAATCTTGAAATTCAGTATTTCGAACCTACAAAGCCGCAGACTCACATTTTCAAAACCGGCAGAAGCGCGAAATTCAAAATACCGAAACACGGATGTTTTGAATTTCTGCGTCCGGCAGTACGGTGTGTGGATGTTTGGGTTTAATTTTGGTACGTTTGTGTGTGTAAGTATGTTGGTTAGTGGTTTAGTTTGTGTTGTGACTGTTATGTGTATGTTTGAGGGACTGTAAGATGTGTGTGTGTGAGTTCCATTTGTGTTTCTGTTTGTGCGATCTTGGAGTTAGAATAAATAAGTAGGGGTGTGTGGGGGGCTTGCCCCCATGTTTATACATAGTTTAGATGAGTTTGTTTGGTTGCGGGGGGGATTTGTGTGTATGTTTATGTGTTTACTGTATGTGTAGCGTAATTATGGGATTTTGAATTTTGTGGTTGTGTGTTTTCAAAGTTGTGAGTTGTGGTTGGGTTTTCGGCTTTGTGGTTTTGAAATAGTGAATTTCGAGATTTAAGTATTTTGAAATTACAAAGTGAACCCAGATATAGATATAGCTATCTATCATGCAGACCAACATTTTGCAGGTCACGATTGCCACCTACTGATAAACTCTTCCATGCCAGGCACAAAACTACCCCTAATAGATACACTGTTTGCAACTAATGGACTGTGCCACAGTTCTGCACACAGGAAAACTGGTTAGGTGGCATTAATTATACTCCCTATATTGCACATACTTCTGTAGCTCATTTGTGTCAGGCCTCTGTATTGTTTTTGGCTTAATACTGCATACTAAAATGTATTTTATTCCAGTAGGAGCTGTACTTCTAGCAATTGTAATAAAAATTACTGATAACTGCATTGATTTTTGGTTTCTCTTTACTGTTGTCTACTTTTTTGACCTTTGTTGTTTTCATTCTCTCATTTTGTGCCCATAGTTTATGCTGTCATCTGTAGCAACAGCCATTGTAACACATTCCTGCTTTACCATCACCTGTTGGGTCCCAAGTGTGTGTGTGCATGTGTGTGTGTATGTATGTATGTGTGGTTGTGTGTGAATGTGTGTGTGTGTGTGTGTGTGTGTGTGTGTGTGTGTGTGTGTGTGTGTGTGTGTGTGTGTATGTTTATATTTATATATGCATGTATATCTGGATATATAAGTATATATGTATCTGTAGATCTGTATATATATATATATATATATATATATATATATATATATATATATATATAGATAGATATAGATATAGTGTTATTGCAGGTGGGCAAGCTCACCTACAGCTCCATGTCCCAACTACTTTATAATTCCAAACTTTAAAACTTTACGTCAATGAGGAAAAAGGGAAACCCCCATGACCCACTGTGTGAAATCTTGCATAAAACATCCACATTGCTGAACACCGACAGTAGTCTAAATTAATCTAACAAATATTTACTTATATAGTTATACAGATGCATCTTTTGATGTACTAAGCAGAGCTGTAATGTTGTGCATACAAAAATTTAATGTGTATTTCAAACGCATAAATTGAAACTTCAAATATGGAATTATGGCAGTTTGACGAAATGCCATAATATTGAATCACAGTTCATCAAACTGTTGACAGTTTGAAAAACAAATAATCAAAAAGGCATCTGTTTTGCAGGGAAGTTGCTCCCTATCTTCTTTACACCTTCTCTCTTATCTACACCAATTCTGAGATCACACAATAGTAGAGAAAGGTATATTCTATGTTCCCAGATGTTCCCTTTTCTAACAAGTTCTTTCAAACAGCTGATATTTGATCATCTGTGCTGGCTTTTCGCACTTCAGAAAAACAGACTTTTGATGACATGTTAAGTAACATATATATATATATATATATATATATATATATATATATGTGTGTGTGGGGGGGTGTGGGGGTGTGTATGACAATATCAGCATTTGTCAGCTTCACAATAGTTGACACTCATTAGGCTCCGCACATTTTATTGACTGCATAGCTCCAGTAATGAAAGGAAACAAATCCTCATTCATAATCAGAAAACTGCAAGAAAGATTTCTTTATTGGACTTGAGTGACATATCATTGTGCAAGATTTTTAAGAGATGCTATAAGCATGTTTACATTTAAAAAAGAGAAGTTGTTAAATTGCCATCAAATATAGGAAGACTACATAAACAACCTGGCGCGGTAGTGATGCTGCGGTAGTGTTGTCGCCTCACAGCAAGGTGTTGTCCCGTTCGATTCTCAGCTAGAGCGTCTTCTGTGTGGAGGCATGCATGAATGGGCGTACCTTTGTTGAAGGTTGTGCGTCAGGGCTGGTAACTCGGCACATAAAAATCCACTACCAAACATTAGCGGACCGGAATTCCGCTGTGGCGACCCCTAACTGGGATAAGCCAAAAGACACAACAACAACATAAACAACCTGGGGAAAAAAGTACACACAGAGGACTTATTAGAAAAGAAAAATAAACTTGCATCACACCTCAACATATTCAAAACAAACAAAACGAATGTTTTGTTTTACATGGAGGCTCAGTAAACTAAATTCTGTATAAGCAAACTGTGCAGTACTGAAAACAGGTCAACAAAGTGCAGAGTCAGCACTTTGGAGTGTGTTGATACATAATATATATGCATATGGAATACTCTAGTTTTCCTACCAGCTGTCTCCTGAAGAAGGCGCCCTGCCCCATCATTTCTATGGCTGTGATGGACTGTAGTATAATTAGTGACTCTTGATAGTACTACAGCCTTTGCTTTTACCCTGCATTACTGCAAATGTATACTCTTCCATCTCCTACATATCTTTCTGCTTTCTAGCCTTATAGAGCCTATACCTGGTTGCCTTAAACACTAACTTCTAAATATCAGCCATATTCTACTTTATCTATTTCCATACCTTCTGCCTCCACTACTGCTCTGGGAAGAAGCACTTGACTTTCCCCTACATGTAATACATTTTCTCAACTTTAAGAGAAATATTAGTATATAAGTGACTTTCTTAGGCACTTCACGTAAATCTACAAAGCAGAGTAAGCAAAACAACGCTCCTGTTTTTCCCGGATCTATAGCCTTATCTCTTCCATCTCTGACTAATAATGAAACTGCTTCACAGAAGAAGAAAAATTATACTCCCAGAGTCTAATCTATGTTATCTAAACTTTCAGCACAGACAGAACAGATATGTCACTGTTGGCCCACTACTTAGGTCCAGTTTTCCACTGAGGACTGCTAAGTTGATTCATTGACTTCCTTGAGCATTCAGTCTCTAGTCATTACAAATTATACAGATTTCCCCCATACTACACAGAATGCCACTGACATAGAAGGGAAGTAATGCAGCAGAGCACAAGTAAAATGGGACAAAGATCACCTCAGAAATGTTTTTGTAGTATTGTGGAACTTTTTTCCTTGGTCTACTGCTGAAAATGGGCTCCTACCCAGATGGAGTTTCTTGGTAATTAAATGTCAATAAATAAATAAATAAATAAATAAATAAAACCAACTGATCAGCTACTATTTATTTATTCATTTATTGTCATTTGTTAACCGGTTTGGTCCAACTGAGCCAGGGGCCCGTTTTCAGTGGAGACCCGAGGAAAAAAGCTCCAGATACATTTCACAATATAAAAACAGAGATATATTTACAAAGGTAAAAATATGAGGTTGTTATACATAGAAAATAAGAAATCACAATTTTACAGAGTTGTGTACAAATTGCGTAGTGTTACTAGAGAACAGCAATAAAAAGTTCACATGTAGAAATATATACTGGTTTCAGCAATAAGTCTATGTACAGCAGTATTTACAAGATTCAGGTTATAGGTCTACAGTAATAGATGTATTAGAGAGACAAATAGAAAAATATGATGTATGCAGAGAGTCAGGAGATAGAATTAACAAGAGCAGTAAGATGTCAAGTAGTAGGAGTTTGACAAGGACAGGACCAGGTCTTTAGTAGGTAGTTTTTTAAGTTTGAGTTTGAATTGGGCTTTATGGGGGATAATTCTTATATTATAGGGGAGGGCATTCCAGGTATGAGCAACATAGGATTGCGGTGGTGGTGATACTGCAGTGGTGGTGCTACGGTAGCATTGTTGCCTCACAGTAAGACGTTGTCCTGTACAATTCTTAGCTAGGGCGTCTTCTGTGTGGAGACATGCGTGAATGGGCCTACCTTCATTGGAGGTTGTGCATCAGGGCTGGCAACTCAGCACGTAAAAATCTACTGCCAATCATTAGTGGACCGGAGTTCTGCTGTGGCGACCCCTAACCGGGAAAAGCCAAAAGACACAACAACATTTACCAATATTTTTATTGGGATTGTATATGTTAAGAAGATTTTTGTCAGATGTGTGAAGCTGACAATGGGGGTTTTAGAGTGATACTAGGTTTAAGATGGAGGGACAGGATGTAGGGTTGTAGAGTATAGTGTGTAATATGTAATTGTGGAAGAAGAAGTTCTTTTTGGAATTCAGGCCAGAGTAAAAACATGAGTGTGGCAGTGGTGTGATTTATATGGTTGGTTGGAGGCAAATCTATCTATTTTGTTGTAGGTTTGTTGTAGTATGGAAAGGAGAGATGACTGAATGTTAGTGAGTACTGGAGCTGCATACAGAAGACAGGGTAAGAGGAGAGATACAGCAAGGGAGGGTTTGGTGGAGGGTAAGAGTAGTTTATGATTACGGCACAGAAGTCCAAGTTTTTGGTTGGTTTTCTTTATGCATTGATTGATGTGTATGTCGAACTTTAGTTCATCATCGATAGTTACACCAAGTAATTTAGTATAGGGTTCAGGTGTGATGGTAGTATTGTTAAGTGAGGTAATAGAGAAGGAGGATTTAAGATGAATCATTTTTTTTGGAAGGAAAAGTAGAAGCGTTGTTTTTTGGGGTTTAATATTAATTGATTATCAGTGAGCCAGGTTTCAATGGAGGTGAAGGTGTCTTGGGTATGTGCAAGGAGTTCTGGGGTACTGTGGATGGTGGTGATAAGGGTTAAATCATCGGAGTATTGTAAGAGTGTAGAGAGGTTATTAGCAGTATGTTAGTGAAGATATTGAACAAGAGGGTTCTCAGGATGGAACCTTGGGGAACGCCGGTGTTGATGGGTAGAAATGGAGAGGTGACCAGTTGCCAGCATATAGATTGTTATCTGTTTGATAAGTAACTAGAGAACCAGTTTATAGAAGGGGTAGACAGATGGAAACCAGAAAGTTTGGATAGCATTTTGGGGTGAGAGACTGTATCAAAAGCCTTTGAAAGATCAAGGAATAGGCAGGAAACTATAAGGTTGTTATCCAGGGCTTCTGCTACAGTTTGGGTGAAAGAGAGTAGTGCAGTTGATGTACTGTGGTTGGGTATGAACCCATGTTGGGTGGGAGTAAGAAGGTTGTTATCTAGCAAATGTTTAAGTAGTTGGGTGTGGATACATTTCTCAAGAATTTTGGAGAGTGGGGAGAGAATGGCAATTGGGCGATAGTTGGATGGGTCTGTGGAGTTACCTCCTTTGTGGAGAGGGGTTGTGAAAAAGGATTTCCAAATGTCAGGGACAAGGACTTTGGTAGTAGAGTGATTTATAAGGATAGATACAGGATAAGCAATTGAACTGGCAGCAATTTTGAGGAATGGGGGGGGGGTACTTTATCAACTGAAAGAGAACAAGCTTTGAATTTGTTCAGTTGTGTTTTGATGAATGCAGTGGTAACAGGTTGAAAGGAGAAAGTAATGGGGGAAGGGGGACTGGGAAGTAATGGTAGAGAAGAGGCAGTGGGACTTTGTTATGTTAGATTTTGAATTGATTCTATGAAGTGTTTCTTTAAAAGTGCTGCAGTCTCTGTGGCTGAGTTAAGAGGGAAGGGGTTGGGGGTTGGTGGTTTGCTGGGATATAGAATTCCATTAACTGTATTCCAAAATTTCTTGGGGTTGTTGTGTGGGCTACTTTGGCTAGAGTTAAATAATGTTTTTTTGTCTTTAATGGCCAGTTTTTTACTCAAGTTCCTAAGTTGTTTTTAATGTTGAAGTAAGGTAGGGGTTTTATTTTTGAACTAGGTTTTCCAGGCAATATCCCTCTGATGCATAACAGTGTGTGTTTGCTTGGTGAGCCAGGTGCCACAGTTTGGTTTTACCCTAATTTTTCTGGTTGGAGCCATAGAGTTGAGAATATCGAGGAATTCTATTTTTGTGTCAAACTAGAAGTATTTATAGATGTTTCACCAAATAATCTGAGACTGCCTTTGTGAGTACATTTTTCCAGGATGCCAGCCATTTCTGGTTAACAATTGTAAAGGCATCTAGTGTGAGCATGGCTGACAACAAAGGATAACAGAATTCATCTGCTACCAGCAGATGGCACTGTTGTTTGAATCACTTTAATATAAAGGCTTGAAGGTGCAGAGAGTTTAATGGGTGAAGCTGAATAGACACATCTTTTCCACAGTTTCTCCTTCATCATACCAGTGAAGTGTGTTTATAGAATGGAATTAACCATACGCCCCACACTTGTTGTTTCAGACCCCAGCCATACACTTGCAGATTTGTCATGTCCACCAAACAAACTCAAGAAATGTTCTGATACTTTTGAGAATATGCTTAGGGGAGTAAGAAGCCATGAATCAAATCATGTACAATGGTTTAAGAAAAATGCATATTTTAATTCTCAGGATTCATTGGTCATATGACTTCCAGTGGTTTACATAATCAGTTGTCATCTGTATCCTCAATAAAGTTCACCTAAAGTCATCTTATCTGAAGTACTAGAGAAATACATGCACACACACATTCTTGATTACTTAACAGAAAATTAGCTCCTATCCCCGACACAAAATGGTTTACAATCCTACCATAGTGCAACTCTTGCTTCTGCTGAATTTCATTACTGCTGTCACCACACATAGAAATGAAGACAACTTGTTTTCCACACTTTTGTTGGATTTATCAAAAGTTTTTGATATTGAGTCCCAACAGAAATAGTCTATGACTCACTACATTGGTTTTATAGCTACCTCTCAAATAGTGCTTAAGCAGAAAAGTGTTAAAATGACATCTCCACTCTCCTCCCTGTAACTATCAGTGTCCCACCAGGATCTATATTTGGCTTTCTACTTTTTAACTTCTTCACCAACAACATCCATACTGCTGAAAAACTACTTTGACTATCTTTAAGGTCAGTCCTCATGGCTGTATGGGTCAAGACAAATTTGCACCGCAGTTATATATAGCCCTGCTCAGTTTGGGAAGTGAACACTAAGGCATTATGTTTTAAGTGTGTCTACAGAAAGGTTTATATGACTAGCTATCTTATGACACTCACAATCTTTTGCCTAATATTGTTCCTGTTTTCCTTTTATCATCTCTTTCTCTCGAGTGACCACTTTAGTTATATGAAAATACCACTTGTGAGGTAGGCTTTTACTATACTTGAGTATAATGTATTTATAATTATATATAAAGTAGTAAGCATGTTTGAAATCAATGAGAAGAAAATATTTGTGTGTTCAATAATTTCCTGGTATAAGATTTTTCAACTATTTTTGTTACTAGCAAAAAATGGAGAGAAATCTAACAGTGTGTGCATTTGTCTGAGCGATTGTCTTTGGAACTGGAATAATTACTTCAAGTTTAAAATGTTGTGGGACTATGCTGGCCATTAAGGAAAGGTAGAAGTTGTGAATTAGGGGATTACCTGTTATTGGCACTGCTATACAAAAGAAAGATGGGTGCAAGACATTTTGCTTAGAGTTGTGTCACAATCTTTCTATAATTTGGTCTGTTGTTTACAAATGTGTGGTAAGTGTTTTGTGAGTGCAAGGATGGCCAGATGTTTCCTTTAGCTAAGGTGCTGAGGATTTCATATTAGCACCCCAGTGACAATTTCAATAAGTCTGAGTCCTAAGAGACAGTTCTGTTGGAAAATTCTTACAGAAACATAACTAAGGTATTTTTTTTTTCTGGAGGTAGATTCCTGTGCACCCCTGACTTCTGTATACCATTTTCACTGTCACACAATGATGGGGAAAAAGGTAAAGCCAGATTTGTTGAATTTAGTGTTCATCAGAATTGTTTCATGAAAGTAAGACTTCCTGAAACCAGTACCCAGACAGCATGTTTTTATTTCATTGATATAAAGGACATCATGAGTGAATTGATACCCAGGGTTCCAGTATATAATTATTATACTTTGACACTGACATGGCATACTTTAATCCCTTTGCTGGCTGGTTATATGTATGTATTCATTAAATTTGTATAATTTGTTTTTTCCTCCCTATAGCTGACCAGTAGCTTGCCTCCTCATTCTCTGGGTCTGCTAGACCCACCTTAGCCTCCGCAGGACTAAACCCAGCCCATATCCGGTGATGAGAGGAGATCAAGGTTGCTGGTGCAGTATCATACTGCTGCTCCATGACAGTCTTGCTTGCTGCTCAACTTCTGCCCTTATAAAGTGCATAAATGTTTCTGCACATGTCCAGTCTACTAAGTAGCTCACAGCTCATGCAGCAATGAGCTCAGCAAGCTCACACTGCTGCTATATGGCAGGGAGGCTAGGTTCCATCCCTCTCCCCAGAATGTTGTCCACTCAATGTCAACCAACCCCTGTGGCCCAAGTATTGGCCATGTCACTATCTGGAGTGCAGTAGAATTTAAGTTATTAGTTAATATTGTATGAATGGTGAAGCCTTGAGAAGTGGAGTATATGGATATGAGTGAGAGTTGTCATACAGCTATTTTTTGTGTGAACATTTGCATTAGTAGACTTTTATTGGGGTTAAAGTCAATTTCTATAATTATTTTTAGAAGTGTACAGCACATTACAGTTATTGCATATATTTAATAGTAATGCAGTTAATTTGGATCATGACATTTGGTCATTTACACCAAGTGTAATCCATTGTAGTGCTGACTGGAAACAGACTGGCTCTATTTTAATGTGATTTTCCCTAGATGTCGCAGTTATTTCAGGGACTGGATACTGGGATGCTACAGTAATCCATCAATTATTAATGCAGCGAGATAATGCATTTAATAGTATTTGTATTAAGAATACTAATATAAGAAGCTTGCACTTAGCACGCTTGCCATAGACATGATATTTAGTAAAACTGAGGGGTAAAATAAAATTATTAAAGGTGAAAGTAATAATGTTTGCAGTAAATGTGGCATCCATGATTGTAATTATAAAATCAAGCAGAAGCTATTCTACACAAAGAGATATTTAAATAATGAAACAGAAAGAAACATGTAGTTTCCAGGCAATGTCTAAGCAATATAAAATAAGGAGTCAATGATGTTAATACAAACATCCAGATTTTCTGCCACCAGCATCTGCAAAATTGAGGGTAATATGTTTAGCGAGGATGGAAATAGCAAACTTTCCTGACACTGATGTCTGTGAGAAGGTGTGATATTATTATGATGAGGGGGGTGAAAGATCAACTTGTTTCCACAGTCACTAGTAAACTGGATGGTTTAAAGAAAGAGAAACAGATGAAATTCCTGCTTACATGGTTGATCAGAAGGGTGGATATCTGTAGATTATACATTGTGACACAGTTACACAATTTGTTGCCAGCAAGGTCTGAAAAGAGGTTATGCGTTACATCACTAATGCCTACTGGTTGTCATTTATGTAAGTGTTACATTCTAGATTGTCAGTAGGTTGGACAGCAATTGTGTTTTGCTAAAAGTAGAAATAACAATAGAATGCAACAACATTTTCAACTAAACAAAAATAAGTACATTTTTGCCTTTCTTGTTCCAGTGACATATTTTTCTGACATTTAATGAGCTTAATTGTGGCACTTATGAAAAAAAGAAACAAAAATAGAGCCACAGTTAACTTACAGCAGAACAAAAGTGCTGCACATCGTCTGCCTTTCAAGTGCAATTGGCTTGAATGGATCAAGGCTGTTCTCACAAATAGTGCTGTAAACCTGTTTAACAACACATTGGTTTCAGCTCTGTTCTGTTTTTAAGAATTTCAAGCAGCTTTGGAGCTTGCTTCCACCAATCTATAAAGATATAGGGTGAGGTAAAATAGTAGGCTACAATGCCACGAGAATCTGTATGGAAGATTTAGGTTCATAGGTTCATAGGTAGGTACTAGGCTATCGGCCCAAGGGCCTACGTAAGCCTAGCCAGCAAGGTTCCATAGCTTATGCCACCCAAGAAAGTTATTTTCCTGTGCCACTGTCCAGCAGAGACACAGAGGTGATCCCTGGGGTGTATTTCCTATTTCCCATCCACTCATTAAGATTTTTCTTGAAGAGTGCTAATGAAGAACTTTGCTTGACATAGATGGGTAGCTTGTTCCAGAGTATAGGAAGTCTCTGGGAGAGGAATCTATCCCTCCAGCATGTCCTGTTTATTGTGGTGACAAGGTTTAGGTCCCTAGAGCATGTAGTTCAGAGGGATTGAGATTTCTTTAGGTGTAGCATGTCCAACAGCTCTGGGTTTGACATAGCTTTATATGTTAGGCAGAGATCACCTCAGAGTAGGCGATATACTATGGAGTAAAGCTGGAGTTTTTTGAGGCGGTCAGTGTAGGGCATTTGTTTGAGGCCAGTAATCCTCTTTGTGAGGTACTTCTGTGGCCTTTCCAGCTGCTGCAGATGTCTTGTGAGGTACATTCCAAAAGGGGCGTTGTACTCCATAATGGGTCTAATGAGTGACAAGTAGAGGGGAACAATGACTTCTTTTTTCCTGGATGAGAACCCTTTTATGATGAGGTGTGCCATGTAGAAGGGCTTCCTGACTACTGTGGTGATGTGACTATCAAAGGAGAGACAACTGTCCACCTGGGTCCCAAGGTCTCTTATCATGAATTCGGTGTTAAGTAGATTGCTGCCTATGTGGTAGTTCATGGGTACAGAGTTTTTACCAAAGGAGATGACACTGCACTTTTTGGCATTGAGCTTGAGGCCATGGCTCTGACATCAGGCATCTGTCTCAGTGAGGCCCTTCTGTAGGATGTCCACATCATTTGGGGACTTGACTATGGCTCCTAGTTTGCAGTCATCTGCGAACTTCGTTAGCCAGAGGCCTTCTGTGTTAGCCTGTACTTCAGAGAAGTAGATACCAAACAGGAGAGGTCCCAGGACGGAACCCTGTGGTACTCCACTTGTCACTGCTTTGAGGTCAGATTTGGAGTCTGCAACTTTTAGAGTGTGGGTTCTGTCAGTTAGCTAGTTGGCAACCCATCTTGTGATGTAGGGATTTAAACCTAGTTTAGTGAGTTTAGCTATAATTCCAGAATGGGGGATGGTGTTGAAAGCCTTGGCGAGGTCAAGATAGGCTGTGTGGACCACCTTACCCTCATCCACGGCTTTGGTGACTGCCTCAAAGAAGTCGATCAGGTTCAGGAGGCATGATCTGCCTTTCACAAACCTGAACTGGGTGGGATCCAGAGTTTGGAGTTTACCAGTGTCTTTGTTTATGAGTTCCATGATGATATGTTCCATGGCCTTGCAGACCAGGCTCATCAGGCTAATAGGTCGATAGTTCCCAGGTCAGTGGTGGCTCCCCCTTTGTGGAGGGGGATAACTGTTGCTGTGCACCATTCAGTGGGCACAAAGCTGATGTGAGGCTATTATTGAACATGTTAATTGTTAATTAATATTGTTAATGTACAGTTTCAAACTTTGCTGACACTGAGGCAAATAATCAGACTTATCTATCTACAACCAAAGTAAGTGAAACAGCATGGATACAGATGAAAATGGAAGTAACAAGCATAGGTACATAGGTATATAGACCACCAGGGCCTTTATAAGCCTAGTCATATAATCCAACTCATTTGAGTTCCTTTGTATCATGGGTGTTTATTAAGAAGGGGGTGTATTAGTTAGGAAGTTTTTAGAGGTTATGTGATGGGGGCTGTGTAAATTTGGGGATTAATGTCAGACTTTGTCTATAAGATATGTGGGGGCCAGACCCAGGGTTGCTTTCCAATTTCCAATACATTGGTCAAGGTTATGCTTAAATAGGGTTAGGGATGGATTCTGCTTTGCATGGATGTTGAGCCTATTCTAGAGCATGGGGGGGTCCTCTGATATACATATCTGTCTTACCAAAATGCCTTATTTATGTAACAAGCAAAATTTAAATCCTTGGATCAAGTAGTTCTGATGCTGTTTGTTTTGCAGATGTGCAAAAGGTCAGATCTGGATCTGAAGATGCCTTGTATGCCAGGCACAGATCTCCAAGCAGTAACCTGTATGAGACCGAGTATAGAGATCGGGTCATAAGGTAATCTGTGTAGAACAATGTGTTTGAAGTGGGGTATTGTATCAAACACTTTAGCCAGTTACAGGCAGTTGGTATGCAACATTTTCCCCCTGATTCATTGCTTTGGTGAACATCTCAAAGAAGTCCACCAGGTTTAGTAGGCATGACCTTTCCTTGACAAAGCCAGACTGTGCTGATTCCAATATTTGATCATTGCCTATGATGATCAGTTTCATGATAATTCATTCCACAACTTTGCATATTACACTAGTCAGACTAATAGGCCTGGATTTTCCAGGGTTGGTTGATGGTTCACCTTTTTTGAAGTGGGATAACCATGCCAGCTCTCCATTCTTGTGGTACAAAGCCTGTTTTGAAGATATATTTGAAAGTGACTCAAGTGGTCCTTATACGTCATCTTTTAAGTTATTTAGTAAGCATACTGGAACATTGGCTGGGTCTATTGAGGTTGTCCTTTTGTCCTTAGTGAGTGCATCCAAGACCTACTCCCTTTTAATAGTTGGAAGCATTATGCTGATAGGTATTTCATGGGGGGAGGCAGGGGGAGTGGGAGGTGAAGTTTTAGCTAAATTTGGTAGCCGGCGAATTCGCTGTGTTGCTCCGCTCAGTGAAGGTAACACCACTGCCCACCAATCTGGTACACTGTATGCTCTCTTTGAGGCCTTGGATACAGCTGTAGAAGGCCTTGTGGTTGTCTTTAGACTTTTTGATTATTTTGACCTTGAAATTGGCCTTGTTGGACTTAATTAGTCCTCTTAGTTTCCTGTTTAGTTTAACTAGAGAGGTACTATCATTATGGAAGTTACTTTAGTCATGGCTTTTTTTCTTTTGTTATATACACTATTAAAGTGGGGATTCCACCCATGTGGCTTGCTTTGTGTGTACCTCTAGTAGGTAAAGCAGCCTCTTTAAATGGTTGTACAGGGTCTTGATGAACAATTCTGCATAGGTTGCCATGAACATGGGGTTGGGAGTGACAGTGAATTTTGACAAACTGTCACTTAGTCGGATGTAATTTGCTTTGGAATAGAAACTGTTACAGGGTTTGCTAGAGTTACCAAGTTGATTTTTATTTTGAAGGAAGTAGCTTTGTGGTCTGACCTCATGAGTAAGTACATGACATGGGGGGGGGGTGTTCAGCCCTCTCCCATATTAGTGAGTACCATGTCCAGTATGTTTGAACCTCTAGTGGGTGTGCACACTCTCTGGTTAAGGGTTTTTATGTAAATAAAGTCCAGGAATTGTTATGCCAGCAAGTTTGAGGCTGTGTATGTTTCCCAGTCTATCAAGGGGTAGTTAATGTCTCCCATGAACTGGGCATTTGGTTTAATGGTGAGTGTCTCCAGTAGTTCTAGGTATAAGCTATGGGACTCTAGGGACATAGAAAGTGGCTTATAGCTTATTATGATATGGTATGGGACTTTGTCTATAGTGATTTGCACATAGATCAATTACAGGTCATTATCCTATTTAACCAATGTAGAGTTGTAACTTTTGCTAATATAGATTGACATCTTGCACTGCCAGAGTACTTTCTATGGATTTGAACCATGTCCCAATAATGGCACAGATGTCTATATTCTCCAGATTGAGAAGAGCCTGTATTGTGTGGAGTTTCTTGTTTAGGCTCCCAGCAGTGAGCAGTAAAATGTTTAAGCTTCTTTGGGTTTTATTTGCTATGTCCGTATGTTTGTCAGTTTGGCACCCTGAGCCACTATCTCCCCTTTCCTCCTGCCTTTGACCACTTGATATGTCTTTGTTCACAACACTTGCCAACATATGTATTGTGTACCAGAACCCTTCCCCCAAGCCCTGTTGAAGTCTTACATCTCTCACACCCCTTTTTACCTACAAGCTTGTTCTCCCATTTACAGATGTCCCAGAGGAATTCCTGCCTATTATGTAGTGAAAGGTGATTTGCTATCACACTGGAGTTCTACATGTTGGAATAAGTATAAAATACACCAACACCTTCAGTGATTAGCCCTTATAATGCTAAAAGAAACCAAACAAACATATTATAGAACACTTTTATTTTGACATCCACTTGTCTTGCATTGTATACTGCTGATTAACTGTTGACCACGATGTGTGTGTTTTTTTTTCCTTTGACTAATATTAAACACAAAGAAGACAGCCACTGACACAGTTCATAAAATGCTCCAGTATACCTATCAACCTGCAGACATTGAACATAGGAACAAAGGCTCTTGAATAGCCAGTACTTCTGGTTAAAAATCTGGATATCTAATTAACATAACATTTGAATGCCAAATAACACTTCCCACTTCAGTAGGATTGCAGTATGCTACTCAGAAACGCATTTAAAAACAGTGTGAAAAAATATATAAACCCATTATCAGAGACAGTGAAAAATAATTTAACTTTAATGAACTGTATTGCAAAATTGTGCCACACATGGTCATTTTTTTTTTTTTTTTTGCTTCTGAAAAAGGGAGTTTGTAAGATGTTTGTCCTCTTTGATTAAAATGTTGGCATCAGTATAATGTCGGTCATGAGTGTAGTTTTCTGTGCACTAGACAGATTTAAAAATCACGTGTGATGAGGGTGGGATTCAGAAAATTGTGTGTAGGGGTAAATCAAGCCTGAAAATAAGGACATACCTCCAAAAATAGTAACATCCTGTGCAGGGGAAATCAAGTCTGAAAACAGTAATGCTCCTCAAAAATAGTTACGGATAAGAGGTTTGTTGCAGAGTAAAGTCCTCTGGAGTAAAGGTCTATCTGTCAAAGGAGTGTGTTTTACAAACTGCGAGAAGAATTCTAAGTTTTGAATTTACAGCTATATTCCTGATCATTAGGTGAGTTAGGTATTTACATATGTGAATACTAACTGCACACAAACTAGAGCTTTCGTCCTGTTTTTCTACTGTATATCAAAACTATCACAAGGTCAGGTTAAATAGCCATTATGATGAAAAGAAGATGAAAATAACTTTTTATATTAAATTCTTTTCATAATAAGTATTTGAGTGTGAGGTTTTATAACTACTTTTATCTTTCATGCATGATAATACAAAGATGAGTTTTGCTGAAAGAGACATAAACAGTAGCCATCAAGCAGTGATAATGATGGATGCTTCTGTCTGCACTGAGGCTTCTCACAATAAAAACAAAATGTAATATGTTGTTTTGTCGCAGTGTATATATTGTCCATGAAGTAATAGATTAGATCAGTTGAAAGATTAATGCCATTTAGCAGTGGCATTATCAATTAATCATTATAACACTCTTCAGCTCGTATACATCAAACTATGACAGAAGAAAATCTAACAATGTTTCTAGAACTAATATATCTGTGAGAATGTCCCGGCTGTGACCACATCCATGTTAATAAAGCATTATTTTCTTTTCTGCTGTCATACTCCGTTCATAACAACTGATAACCTAATATAGCTCTTCCCATGTCACTCATCAAATGTGACACTGACGGTACTTCATCACTGCTTGCCCTCTGCCCCGTGACATTGCTAAGGACAGCAGTACTCTCATTGGGAGTTGCTTCCTGTTTAGATTGGGACATAATAGTTCATCTCTGTTATGAAGTGCTGTCAGCTGTGGATGAAAAAGATTTCATATCATCTGGACAGCAGGCAAAGAATATATGTTGCAGAGCACCTACCATTAGTACTGAATGTATATAATACTTCCTTAGTAAAATATGTTTCTAATGATTTCATCATAATAGTTATTTCAGTTACTGTAGCTTTCTCAAGGAGTCTCTCATGGAAGATACTACTTTTTCACTTATATAGGATGTGGTCCATAGTTGCTCATAAGCATATAATGTAGCATAACTGTAATGTACCTGTTTACCCTTTGCATTCAAAGAAGATAATGCATACATTATTAATACATGAATAATGTCACTGCATTTATCTCAGAGTAGAACTTCTGCATATGAAAACTGATATTCACATCTGACATCATCCAGCCCATGTTGAAGTTTGCCTACTTCATAAGGGAACAAGATAGTTGATAAATGTAACCTGCATGTCCAAGACTTTCATAAGGAATGAGGGTTGCTGCTTTTTATTTTTGTACATCATTGAATGCTCCTCAGGGTATCCATGTTTTGATCCTCTGTCATTTGTTATTTCTACTGCTGCAGGGCTCAAGGCTTGACTGTTGCACAGGGGATCCGGGTTGACTAGTATGCCCAGCAACTGAGAAACTATATATGTCCTGCTCTCCTACTTGAGGAAATTCCTGTTAGTCCTCATGGATGGTTCTCTGGTGGAGATGAAAGTCTAATCTCAGATGTTTGTGCCTTTCAGCTGCAGTTGTGTGATGATGACATACATACGAGTACAATGAAAGTGAAGATGCACTAATGAACGCCTCATTCATTTATTGCACTCTTACTGGCAATTTTGGGGTGTACTGCCTCTAAGAAAATCTGACTTCCTACATGATGATGAATGCCAGATCACCAACTCTTGGCTGTCATAAATGACCAATAAGATAAAGTGCTGATAATGTAACTCTCAAGGGGAATGGGTGTACTTATATGTGATATGAACTAGAATGCTAAATGGCAACAAGGCAGGAGGGACTGAATATGCAACTTGCTGTGAAAACAGTCAAGGTGATCAGAACAGGGAAGATCCATAATGAATATAAAAATAAATAAAATATTTTCCTAAAGCCAATAGTGCAGCCATGAACCCTACTGTTAAGAAATTAATTGTAATTCCTCTTCCCCACATCATTATAAGAATATCAGTCATGGTATATATACAAAGCATGTTTATGTTACATTTATAAAGAATGCAGAAAATTGGGTCATGGGGCTTAAGAAAGCTAAAACAGGCTGTGTGTGTGTGTGTGTGTGTGTGTGTGTGTGTGTGTGTGTGTGTGTGTGTGTGTGTGTGTGTGTGTGTGTGTGTGTGTGTAGAAGTACATATACATTTTATTTATATACATATTCAATAGACATATGCATACATGTATACATGTATGTGTTTGTGCACAAGTAGTTGAGTAAAGCAACTTATTACCTGAGAAATGGTGAAATGATAAGATCAGGGATACTGTTTATTATTTGTTAGCATGATTACTGATAATTAGAATTGCAGTGTGATCACACAGCACTATTTTTTATCTTTCTACTTCATGAGAAAACATATAGTTGTGGATTAAATAAGTGATAGAAAAACTAATAGGAATTAGTATTCATAAAAAACAGCACATCAGCATATGCTCTGCACTGATGTGCTGAATTGCACTGCTATGCCATATAGTAAAGCACATTCCCACAAGACTAGCATTTCATTATATGGTAATTTGCATGACTGTGAATCCCTAGACTGTGCAGCCTAAACAACTCTGCATTGTAGTTCTCTATCTACTAAGAAGACTGCACACAGGCAGTGATATCCCCCACCACACATAAACACACTAATAATAAGCATTCATGCACTATGACACCCATGGACCCTTTCACATACTGTAATACTATTCGCACTCACATTGAAACATAGATATAGACATGCATTCAGTCCTATTCATATATACCACAACAGCTTACCTACTTTGGTATTGTGAGTAATTACTGCACAGGTTCCCATCAATGAACTGCAAAAGCAAGCATGGAAAACTTACCATACATATTTACACATTAAAAGCCTTGTGTTGCACAAAACTGGCATGGTAAATATGTCTTACTTTTTTATTAAATAAGTCTCCTACTAGGGCAGCATGCCAGAAAGTACAATTACATAAACCTCCACTATAGACTCTTACATTTATATGCATGGCTATAATCCTTGCTGCCTAAAACACATGGTAAGACAGACCATTATAACCATAACTTCTAGGCAGATGGGAGGGAAATATATGAATTAGGATAGTCTTTCAAAGTATGCAAGACAGATTGTGCTGCCGGTCTGCATATTTTGCCGGCTGTATATGAATATGCACCCGAGTACTACTGCAGAAATTCAATGTCCTTTGTGCAAGATATACATTACTTTTGAATTGTATTGAGTATCTTTTAGCTTAAATTCATGGCACGTAAGTAAGTAGAACATGGATTTATTTCACAGTAGTGTTCTGAGTACTAATTTAAAGACTGTGGTATTTGCAATGCACTGTAAGTACTCATATTTTCATGTTTACACACAAAGTGCATCAGGAATCATGCTGATACAAGTATACTTCTCTTTATCTTCTCTGTTTTCACTGATCACATTTCTGTAACTTCAGAATTCACAAATGATATGCAGTTTCCTAATCTGTTTAGTATTCTGTGCATGTTTATTTAATGCATGGTTGCTATTTGTATAAGGAAAGGCTTGTCGATGACACTGCTACTGCTCTAATTTTAATTTAAGTATTTTAATTCACACATGATTTGTTTTCAGAAATATACCCCTCGATGTTTGTGTCTACTAATTGTGGCTATTTAGTAGTTAACCAAGTCAAATGAATTGCTGCCTTGATCCAAAGTCTCACTGCCAATGAAAGCCAAATGCAAATACAACAGAAATATGTCAGGAAACACCAAGCCGAGACTTAATGAAAACTATTTATTAAAACAATAAAATCAAGTAAAAGTGCACCATAAGCGCTTTCAAGCACACTTGCCCTTCTTCAGATAATACATAACCAGTAAGGTACAAAATTTAAACCTTGTTGTCACCAGTCAGATGCTAATATTTTACCCTCCTTTTCCTTAATATAGGCTTTAAATATAGCAGCATTTAAGCCAGGATGTCTATCCGCCCCAAGCTTTATTATCCAAATTCAATGGATAATAAAGCTTGGGGAAGATAGACATCTTGGCTTAAATTCTTTTCATTCACGATTTTGAGTTAATGAACTACAAAGGCATTTCCCTTGCTGTGGTTATCTTCTTACCTGTTCATTATCACCATCAGTACAGAACCTTGGTATTCAAAACTGGATATAGTTTTAAAATAATGATATGATCTACTTATGTGATATGCAGTACCAAAGTAATTTTGCCAGCTTTATGACATCTAATGTCAGTTCCCCCATCACATCACTGATACTAAATGTGTGATATTTTTGTTAGTTTTGCATAGTGTAAAACTAGTGAACACTTAAAATAGATAAACCCCCGGATTTACTAATCTTCCGTGTAAGACTAGATTAGTCTTGCACGGAAGCGCCAGTGTAAGAGTATAATGGCAGCACGCCATGCACATTAATGAGGGTGCGCTGCCTCAACACTAAAGCTTACAAGGATTGTGGACGAATTTAGGGGGTGTGTCGGACTACCGAGCAGTCCAAATATCCATGCCCCTGCAATGAAAAAATGCCACAACTTCACATTTAAATGAGCGAGTCTGCTCATATGTGTACAATGTAACACTACACTCCCCCATATGTTCAAAAACTAACAGAATAAAAAATAAAAATTATTTTTTTTTATCTTCCGATATAGCTGCATGTAGTTGCGTGGGTTTTTCCCGGTTTGTCCATTGCTTAGCTACAGTTACAGCAGCTTAGACACCAGGAGAGGATAACAAGAAAAATATATGCAAATTAAGCAACATAGCGATAGCATAGTGGTTAGAGCTTTCGCACAAAGAGGAGGCATTCCTGGGTCGAGTCCCACTACTGCACATTCCATTTTCTGTGGGAAATCTGTATACAAAAACATTTCCTGACATTTTTTTATGTATACATTTGTAAAAAGCATTGAAGTGTTAAATTTAGTAGTGCATGAATTATATATGTATTAAGGTGAAATGTTTATGCATTCTGAGACATGAGTACCTTATTTTAAGCAATATAAAGCACTGCTAACCACATGTTACCAGTATTGAGCATATTTAAATACATTTGCATGTAGCTGCGCAATGCTAAGGAGAAGTAACACAGGTTCACCGCATGTTACTGCTGATTACCTTTGCACAACTCCGTGCTAACCAGCGCAACGTCCGACAACATCGGGCAAAGTCGGGTAAACATGCTCACACCTGCTTTACTGTTCCTTAACCAGTCAGTTCTGCCCAGCAGGAAAATAAAAAGCAGTGACAGGGCCCAAACTCAGGATACTGTGCACTATAGTCACAGTACTTAACCACTAAGCCATGATAGCATTTCACAAACATGCACTTTCAACAGAGACATATCTATCAAAGGGATTTTAAACATTGCCAACATCAGCTAAGCAGGCGTGCCCACAGCTGAGCTTTTTCAAAACTGGCCAATCACAAATAAGTGCAGGAAATGAGGCATATTTAATCTCCACAGGTGGGAATACTTGCTATAATTGGTAGTAGCTTCCTACTGCAGTCAGCATGGCTGGTGTAGGTGAAGGCACTCAGTTTAGAGTGCAACGCTGGGGCATCCAGGAGTCCAAAATTATGGTTTGGCTCCTCATTCACAAACATGAGCAAAGACTCCTGCAGGGCCAGTACCAGGGTAACCAATATAAAACGGAGGCCTGGAACAGTCTTGTCTGTGATCTCACCAGTGCTACTGGTGTTCCTTGGACTGGTGAGCAGGTCAGGCACCATTATTCTGACCTGAAGCGGTGTAGGGGGGATGAACTGGACCGGTGGATCCAAGAATCCTGTAGGATGCCTAATGCTCCAGTACTGAGTAAGTAGCCATTGTATTAAGTAGTTAAGAATTGCCATGCTTGTCTATACTATGGATAGGTATGTCTCAATATCACTGCATTTACTTCACAGCTGCAGGTGACCGGGCTATGAATCTGCAAGCCCATGAAGATAGGCTGCAAAGGCTGCGTCATGAGGCAGGTTAGTAATTATTCTGCATGTACTGTTATATAAAATAAATGAGAGAGTCTTCAAAAAGTCTTTTAACCGAATAATCCTTTAATAAATGTATAATTCCTGGAGTGCATCTGTGTCATTTTCTTTGATATGTTGTTGTACTGTTGCATTCTACAAATAGTAGTGTTGTATTAAGCAGTGTCAACCCACACTTAGGTAGGCCCATATAATGTGGATGAAGGGAGTGCCAGTAGCTTTTATGCATATTTGCAGCCCAAAACTGTTGGTTCATGGCCAGCATGTACAGGTTAATCTGGCACTTGAGTAGCTTGGTACTGTGTTCCCCAGAAATGTCAGTGTGCTGCCAGAAATGAAGGGAGCTGTTAACATATAACTGATACTGTCACCTGAACATATCTAGATAATTATATGAAAGTAAAGCTGTCAGGGGAACCATCTTAGCAGTAGTGTGTGTGAGCAATTCTCAAAATATGTTGCAGTAACATCTGCATCTTGGACAGTTTGTATATGATACAGCTCATGTATATAATGATCTAGCAAAATCCAATTGCACAGTATAAGGACATTGGGTAGTGTAATAATACATGTAAGGGACATATAACTACAGTTAATAGGAATGTAGTGAAAACTAGAAGGATATATAAGTTGTTAACTGAGATATCTTTTTCCACCCTATTGTATGTGCATAAAAAATGCAATTCCACACCTCAATCGGTATGTCTAATCTGAAAACATTTGTTGGGACATATGTCCTATTGGTTTATAAATATTTGCATTTATTTCTATGCATGTGCCCTGTTAAAATACCACAATATTGGTGGCCTGTTGCCATCAGTTAAACCTGCATGCTGTTGTAATGTCCACTATTGTTCTATATATGCATGTATTATGCTTGCTTTTCATCTGTTGAAAATCTGGTGTGTTGTGTTAAAGGGAATACTTCTGCATGCTGTTATAACTAATTGGGAATGCTGTTGACTGTTACTAACCCATATCCTTATTAAACTCTCCAAAACATAGTTCGTATGGGAAGGCCGGTCCAAGCGGACCCACCTGTCCTACCTCAGCTGGCCATGGCACCTGGCACCAGCAGATCCGGTACCCAGCCTGGGACCTCCTCCTCCATTGGCCCTGTACCACCTTTGGGTGGAAGCACTGCAGGGGATGGGGCTCAGTCCCCCGTGCAAGCATGGGCAGAGATGCACCTATCACCCTTCGTACGGTCCGGGCTGTGGTGAGTAGAGAGATTGAACGTTCTGTTGCAGAACCTCTACTCCAGCTTGAGGCCTGAGTGGCTCAACTCAGGGGTCAGCCTGCCCCTCCTACACAGCCCCCAGCACAGCCACCTTCTGGGCCGTGAAGATGCAGTGGTGACTGCTACACATGTTACACCATCACCTTACAACCCCACACAGTATCACAGCAGGACAAACACAGGCATATCTGTTTAGGGCAGAGGCAGAAACATAGAGGCATATTAGCCTTTCTGCTGTTACACACTGTGCAAATAGCTTTGGAAGGAGTTTTGGAAACATACCCTTATATAGGAATAAAACACTGAAATACAAATGGATGTAGCCATGTACTGGTAGCAACTTGCTGTAAGAATGCCATTGCTCTATTGGTGAAAAGACCTGTGTGATGCACAGACAAAAAATAACAGGCTGTTCTCTGGCTATCATGTGGATAGGTCCACAGTTGGGAGTTACGTAGACAGACTACATTCCTTGATAAACTAACATGTACACAGCAACCCTGTAAGTCCAGCAAGATAAAATGCACACAATACTACATACGCTGTCTGTACTTCTGCACCCCTACCCAAATGTAGAATATACCTGTGTGTGCAGGGTCTACCAAGGATGTAGGTAAGCATACTCACTCTACTGACATGTGTCCAGTTTTTCTGAGCAGCTTGTGCTAATGTCAACACTAAAAAAGCACAAACTGTTTAGAACTGTGTAAATGAATATTCATAGTATAGCAGTTCACAAACAATTCTCATGCCAATGGAATACATCTCTATAACTAGCTTTGTATGGCAGTTAATTGTAACAGTTGAAAAGAAAGTACATCTTTCCATGTATCTTGGTGTAGCATTTTGAGGGGTGTGTACATTTTTACACTGATAAGTGGATACTGGAAGCAGCAAGATTAGGTCTGAGTACAAAATGTAAATCTCTGGCTCCACCCCTGGCTTCTGATATAAGAACTATTCCAGCCTTCTGTCTTAAACAATGATGTCCACACCAAACAAGGATGATCTCCATCTTGGAAAGCTGAAAGGGCCACGCCTACAAGAGTTAGCAATTTGTAGTACTGGGTTGCTATGACAGTGATTACTTCAATTACTACACAGCAGGCTGCATGCAATTAGCAAATGGTAGGCACTTATTGGTGCAGAGGCCATCACATGCTCATGTGCAATTCCTACAAAAGCACGCTGCAATCTAAGCTAACAAACTCAATCACTCTATTGTAGAGACTGACAGAGAGAGAGACAGAGAGAGAGAAGGAAAAAGAAATATTACCAAATTATACAAAGGAAAGGTATGTGACACATATGTATTTACTGGCATGTAGTAGATGGTATTGAAGAATAGTCTACATAAAATGAAACATTCATATGTGACAGCAGTACTTCTTTCTGCACAGATGTTCTGCTTAACTACTGCTATGGACAATACTGTGTGTACCTGTGGGCAGCGGGATATACCTGTGAAATGTGTAGCTCAGCATTAAATATCAAAGATCTGATCCATGTTATCTGTGTTCTGTACAGTAGTGTGGCCAATGGCTGTTGGGGGGATTAGCACTGACATTATATAAACATGGATGTGACAGAACAACACATGCATGATAGCCATATTAAAGTGTAGCTTAGCACTGGCAAGTGCTGTAGCAGTCTAGTATGCTTATCTAGCATCTGTTGCTATATATACCCCCCTAATGTTTGTCTGTGTTCATACGTGACACCTGTTTGTGTTGCAGTAAGGTCCAACTGTTCAGCTGTGAGGTCCAGGGTCTTACAACAGTGTGGACCATGTGTGCATATGCCACTCACATACAGAAAAATATATATGTGTCATATATATTCACATCTGTATATGTGCATAGAGCAGAGGACATATTGCAACTGTTTGCAAAGGGGGTATATATATATATATATATATATATATATATATATATATATATATATATATATGTTGGTGAAGGTTAGTATGCGCATATTTGTATTTAGGTTTTAGTGTGTGACAAACAAGACAGAGTACAGTGCTGGTATATGACATGTGGGTGATTAAACACTGTGGGTGGTTCATTCAGTTTACAATGCTGAAGCCAGTAAGGCCTACTAAAGCTATCTGAGCTGTGAACACCTTCAATGCATTTATCCCAAGACTGTGCGATGTTATTACATCACTGTACACCTTACATCCTTTGTATAATTGATATTCTCCCTATGAAAGGTGAATTGTATATGTGCCTATATATATATATATATATATATATATATATATATATATGTAGACAAATGGATGCGTATATGTATATACACACACACACACACACACATATATATATATATATATATATATATGTACATATATATATATATATATATATATATATATATATATATATATATATGTACATACTCATTCACACCTACATCTATTTGTTGCAATACATTCACTGTACTGTTGACTGACTGTGATAGTCAATATGTTTGTGAATACATCAAAGATATGTATCTGTGGGATAGCTTACTGGGAAACTGTTTATTTTATGGTACTCTGGGCCCTTGCTTTGCTCCTAGCAAATGCTGTGTATTCTGTTGCTATGCAGAACAAGTGCTATTGCATACAGTGTGATTAAGTCCCTTGGTTTTAACTAGGGTGTGTCATTGGCGGCTAAAGCACTACATCTATGATTATTGATTGGTACCGATCTTGAAAGCAAATCCTGTGTGTACTGTAGTACTAGTTGAAGCTCTGGGCCTGTACAGCAAAGTATGGTTTATGTCCACATTGCTTGCATCTACTGTTTTGTGTGGTCCCTGTATTCATCACAGATTACATTTCTCAAGATTAAGGTTGTGTAAGTACTGACACACAGTGCTGTATAGTACACACTGAAAGCTTATCTGGGTTGTCATACCTTTGTGTCCTGTAATTATGTCTGACGTGTGTGTGGGTATGTCTGTAGCATGTCCTTTGACATATGTGCGGTAATATATATAACTGTGTATCTAGCAACATTCATATAGGACTACAGCAGTATGTGATCTATATTCCCAATTTTGCACATATTTTGGCCACGGGTCTGGCATTAACAAGTTGTGTGGTATAATATTAATAAATTTACTGGACCTTACACTGATTGTGATGGATGACATATTTCTTTACACATCAGCTTGATGTATATCTGCTGTGGCTAGGTGATGCAGCGTGTTGCATACAGTGTGTCAGGTACTCTTTTATAGTTTTATATAGTGATTTTATTTTGTTGCTGTGCAGAACATGGTTCATTGGAAAGAGAGTGAGCAAGGCACTTTCAAGCAATTGTGGGGTGAGCAGTCATAAGTGCCAGTTACAGTGTTTCACTCTCGGTTAGGTTATAAGTTGCTAAACTTTCATAAGCTGTGCTTACCCTTCTGAAAACCCACTTGCAACTGCTGAAATGGGCCTTATTCCATCTGTAGCCCCTGACCTTTGTTTTGGCTAGTAACAAAATAAAAAGCATTTACTAGGAAAAAACCCACAACCATTCACATCACAGCATATGTGATTTGCCACTAAGCCATCTCAGATATACATATCATTTATGTATTCACAAACATAACATCCTGTACAATCACACAACACTGCAGAAAATGTACTCCAACATGTAGATGTATGTGTGTGAGTAATTATTGTAATCTGTGCTCAGGTACAACATATTGTATTATGTATGTAAATATATATATATATATATATATATATATATATATATATATATATATATATATATATATTATATATATATATATATATAGATATATAGAGCAGTTCAGTGATATTTGTACTGTATAATGTTAAATGTGCCATATGACTTGCTCAGACATATGTTTGTATTTATATCTTCCAGGGATCATGGTGCATCACAGGAATCCAAACTACAGTAGGGCTGTAAATGATATCATCACTAGCATTATGATTCAGCATTACCATTTACTCTTTTCACAAACCACCCAGGACCAGCAGGAGTGTACTGCAATGTGGCAGGGTCAATGAGGTAGGCCTGCATAAATGCACATATGAGCAGGTACGCCACCACTGCCGTGATCTTCTCCATTTCCATCAGCGTGCCCCTGCTGTGCGTACAGAACAGCTTGCAACAGGGGGTGGTGTTAGTATCCACCTCCCTCTCACCAGAGTGGAGGAGCTGCTCATGAGCCTGGTGGCACCTGCCCAACAACAACAGCAGCAGACATACACCATGATGGAGGTTGGAGCCACCCAGCAAGCACACATGGAGCATGCAGGTAACATGGCATATCTGTAGACTACTGTTATCTGTATTGGTAGATCATGCATATGTGAAATGTGGAGTGTGTCGTTCAAAGATGCGGAGCCTGTTGTTGTGCATTACTGATCAATTGGAACATAATCTGTAGCCCTGTGAATGTAAACTGTTGTTGTATTGTAAGATTCAAACACGCAGTAGCAATGCCACAGTTGTGGCCACTGCCAAACTGTCTCATCTCTATGTAGGTTCCTCTGGGGTGACATCAAGGCAGCGGACAGATGCTGGTGAGTGTGTTCTTTATTATTGGAAATAAAAAGTGCATGTCATAGTTAAGGTGTAGGCCATGTGCACATGTAACACACCTACCCATAATGCATGCTGTGCATGTTTTGTGAAAGAGCATGCACATCTCACTAATGTGATTAGCAGCTTCAAACACATGCAATACCCAGACCATCTCAAACAAATGTGGCTAGACTGTAGAGACCATTGGATAGGCACAGTTGATACTCAACATCCACATAACATGCACATCTATGTCATGCACAGAACATTTTAACATGCTACACATAAAGGATTCTCAAACTCTCTGTAAAGACACACTCCAGTATCCAAAATCATATCCATACATTACACAGAATATACCTGAGGGGTAGAGGCCTATCCTGGGGCATGTAAACACTTTGCAACACACTACACATTCATGTCATGGAATGCTCCTTATTGGCCTCCTTACAAAATCACGTAGCAACTGGTTGTGAAATGGTGAATTTAGCAAAGGTAGTACAGTTCTGGCACATCATGATTTGTGCTGGTTTGTGAAACATTTGTAGCCTTGAGTGACCACCTGATTGCCTCATGATGATGGCCTATGGTACTATACCCCATCCAGTTATTGTAACCACAGTACTACACATAACTGTCATTGCTACACACCATAATGATGCGTGTGTGCTCACATATGCACCTCTAAACAGTATGCATACCAATCACCATTTGCACAACTGACACATATATGTCTTGTGATGCTATTGAGTGGCTAGGTCATATGACACATAATGGGTATGTGTAGCATTTAAATATGCAGTCATGTTTTAGCATGCCCTGTCATGGAAGAGACTGGCATGTCCACAATATGATCTACACTCACCATAAGTACCATACATTGGGTATGTGGCCGAATGGTATTCTATTAGTTATCCATGCACCACTGATGATGTTGTGTGAATACTCATCATGCATGTGCTAAAAACGTGTCCACAATTAACACATGTCCACAATTATTTGCTAAAGACACAGAGGCTGTAATCAGCATTGGATACCTATCTGACACACAGATATACATCCAGCAATTGTATGTACACCTGTGAGTTATGGTGCACAGTACATCACAGGGTTATGAATTCTGGCACAGCAATGTTGTGTCCATGTATGCATTGTGTTCCAGGGGGAGGGCCATCACCTAATAACAAAACACATGCATCAAAGCCATGTATACTGTTAGTAACAAGGATTGACTACACTTGCACTGCATGTTGTTGAGCAACACATGTCCTGCATGCTGACAGGTGTGATATGACTGTTTTGCTTGTGATACTGTACTCCACCATCACCTGCTATTCTGTATGTTCTGTGATTGTTGGTGTTGTGTGTGTCTGCTTTCGGGAGAAGTGTAGTTTTGTGTGTGTGCATGTGTGCATGTGTTTATGTGGTCTGAAGTCATGTTCAGGTCTTAAAGTGTGTTTCCTGTTTTCCTCTCACAGGTGGCAAGGTGGGGCTGGTTCAGTACAGCAGGAAACCTGATGTCACCGAGACAGTGATCATGAGGATAGGTGTGTTGAGGCACAGGCAGATTTGACAGGGTTTGTTGCTGGGCCACCAATTGACAGTACACAAGTCTCCACCCCATCCATAAACACAGTCATACTGCCTGCACATCCATCATCACCATTGCCCTTAGCTGAGGGACAATGTACGGTTGGCACTGGCCAGGACAGTGTGGTATCTATGGCACATGTATCAGGACACAGCAGCCATAGCCAGATGTCTGGAATGGTACCACATAGGCAGATGCTCAGGGGTTCTCGTCAGAGCACTGCTGGTCATCATGCCCCTGGCAGATGTGCCACACCTCCTTCTAACGCACACATGTTTCAGGCTGTCATGGAGGCACAGACACGAATGGAGTGGTACACCAGGCAGGGGCTAAGGGCACAGAGGGCTCATTACACCTCTGTAAATGACAGTATCCGTGACCTAGCAGGTGCCATACGTAACTACACTGAGGTCATTAACAGACGTTGGGGTGAGACATTGTATGTCCTCCACAATGTCATGTCCATGTATCAGGACAGTGTGGGATGGTTGAGACGTCGACGTGGACATATGCCAGCAACATCACCAGCTGGAGGTCACCTTGGACATCCAGCAAGTCACAGCTGCTCCTGGACTGCCAGTACCAGCCCCAGCAATCTTGGGGGGCTGTCCATAGACCGTCCTAGCAGACCACGTGCACATGGCTCTGGCCACTCCGAGCAGGGACCTGGATCCAGTGGACATTTGTCAACCTCTGAGGATAGTACCCAATTTGGATTAGTACCTGATACTGTCTGTAGCACCCCTGCCAGGCACAAGTTCTGTATCTGTGGCTAGAGACAGTGATTTGTAAAGCCTGCCAGGTACATTCTGTAGCTGTCTCACAAATCCCTGTATATGGCAGCCACATGGTGGAACTGTGTGCAAGCAGACACACACACACATAAACCAGAATCCAAGGGCAAACACATACCCACACACATGACATCAGCATTGGACCATAACAGTACTCATGGCCCTCACACAAACACTCACACACACATGTTGATTGTATGGCTCAGTGTAGGCCTCTGGCAAACCAACAACACACCCTGTGCATATGATGAAACCTGTGCCACCTCCTGTCATCTGTAACATTGATGCAGGAACAGACTAACATGGTTCTGATGCACAGGGTGACTTTAATAAAGTATAGCAATGGTTGGATGTGTAGCATGTTGTCAGCAGTAAAGTGTAATGATATCCTTGAAGGTGTAGCTGAGCAGGCATGATGCATTAAGGCTGTAATTAGCAATGCTGTATTGTTTTCACCAGTGTTTATTCCAATTGTGTTTTGTTTGCCCATGTGCCACTTGGCTGATGTGTGTCATTGTGTTAGCATGCATTATACAGTGGACAGTAAGTGTGGGGTGTGTGCAACACAGGTTTGCAGTTGTCCATTTGTGAACATGGTGGAGGTGCACTGTCTGCATGTACATACATATTGGACACATGGGCAGGGTGACATGCCCTGTATTGGCCAGTGTTAACACTCCATAGTTTCTATTGGTGGCCAGTATGCATTGTACTATACACATTTTGGAACTTGAGTATGCATGTGTGTGTATGACACAGGTTGACACTGTGCTGTGGGTGATGCTGTTGTTACTATCTGTCATTGGTTTGCATTACTAAGGTTAACACTGTCCCAGCTGCATAATCCTTTAGTAATGCACACTGTTCACCTACAGGGTTGCATGGACCATGCTATCACAAACACAAGAAATACTCACTTATACAGTAAAAGTGCATAGTCTCATGGACCCCTGCCATAAACTAAATATATAATAGAAGGTGTGAAGTTGTACCAGAAAAGAGTTACATACCAAGAAGGGATAACCTCTCTGGTCAGTATCATTGAGAAAATACAAGTCCTCATTAATCATACAAGGCAAGCTTCAAAATACAAATTGGCAAGGATTCCAAAGACAACACTAAAGCTTTATTTAGTGTTGTTTATAATCTAGAGGGGAAATCTCAGATTGGGTCAGAGTTAATGTAAATGGTCACAAAGTACACTTATCTGAGTGACATTACCAATATCTTGTCAGACAGTTTGAATTTGGATTTCATTACCCTGTTGTTACACAAGGGTCACATTTCCAGACCTGAAGAATGTAAAACCTGATGATTCACAGACACTCTAGTTAAAACATCTCTTTACCAAAGTCCAATCCACAGTGGCAATGGTACTGAGCAGTGTCCCTGGCTGTGTCATACACAAGCTGACATATGAAGTAACCACTCACCTAAACACTCTGTTCAGATGCAGCCTCTATACAGGTTACATACTTGTGGAATGATGCACAGTAATGGTGTTCACAGTCCACAAGGGTTGAGCTTCAACTTCTTCTTCTTCTTCTCCTTTCGGATGCTCCCATTAGTGGTCACCACAGTAGATCATCTGTTTCTATTTCTTCCTGCCCTCTGCATCTTGTGCTGTCACACCATCCACCTGCATGTCCTCTCTCACCACATCCATAAACCTCATCTTAGGCATTCCTCTTTTCCCTGTTACCTGGCAGCTTCATCCTTAGCATCTATTTCACAATATACTCTGCATCCCTCCTCAGCACATGTACAAACCAATGTAATCCTGCCTATCTGGCTTGGTCTACTAACCTTCAAACCTGGGCTGACCCTCTAATATACTTATTCATTATCCTGTCCACCCTCGTCACACCCAGTGAAAATGTTAACATAAATTGATTAAGGGTAGAGCTACAACAGATCCTGGAAACTCTCACCCTATAAGCCAGACAAATGTTATCTGGAAAGCTATGGAGCACAGCATTATGGAACTCATTAACAGAGACATTATGAACCTGCAAACTCTGCATTATACCCACTTAGGTCCTCTAAAGGTCAGATCATGGCTCCTACACCTAGTAGACTTCAAGCCAGTTAACAAGGCTCTGGGTGAGGGAGGGGAGGTCTACACAGCCAAGCTATAGCTCACCCAGCAATTCATACTCATCCCACATTCTGGTATTATACATAACCTCAACAAACTGACCATAAATGACTGTTCGATGATGGATTGACAACTGACACACAGATGTAGGACACACAGTAACATTTGCAGCCTCCATGTACAATTCTATGCCAGTAACAAGTGGTATTCACCTGCACTCAGTCCTGGGGACCACTCCTGTTTGGCATATAGTTTTCTTAGGTACAGGCAAACACAGTAGGGATATGTCTGCCCACGTTTGATGAAAATGCATACTGTGGGCTATACTTTATTCTCCAGATGACACACACATCCTCCAAAAGGGTATCATAGAGACAGATACCTGGTGTCAAAATCATACTGTAAAGCTATAAGCCAAAGAAAGCGTAGTTATCCACTTTTAGAAAACGAAGTATCCCCAGAGTGCCACATAGGTAGTAGCCCCCAAAATGTGGAACAGGTACTAATGTATACATAGAGCCATGTGTTTAGTCATTTCTCCTTTGATAATCACATTACCAAATGGTTTTGGAAATCCATCTGTAGAGCACCTAAGCAATAAAGGGTTTGCATGCAGATCAACAGAGGTTGTTGCACACCTATAATGATTAGTCATTTTTGCCAGACTTTGCTTGCTTTGGAACAGGATTCAAATATACCTCAAGCATAAACCTTCACTCACACTCTTCAATAGAAACCGTGATGAGTGGATGTGAAACAGAAGACGTAGCCCAGGTATCACTACATTGGCTAAGCTTGTCCCAAGCATACATAAGTAACCTAAGGTCTGGAAAGTGCCAGTACCCTCTGGCAAGGCTAACAGATGCTTTCATGGAGAAAGCATAGTACCCACCTATGAAAAAATTGAGGTCACATTTATGTATACGGCTTTGCCCCACAGCTATCTTACATGTGTTATGTACATACAGGTGTCATTGTGATATGTAATACACTAGAAAAATCAAAACCCATTCCATATTTACCAATGCTGTCACACACTCTCACACACCTGGAACACACACACAGTCAGCAAGTGCAGGATTCAAACTCCTACCTAACTACATTATGATACTACAGCAGTACACATTCACATGGCGTGCTATACACATTACTCGGATTTCACCTTCCCACAGGTGTATTCGTAGGATGGTGACATCATCAGACTTGACAAAGATGAGTATATCACTTTTAAGGGGTGTGAGTAGTCTCCAAAAAGATTGCTCTCCCCCCAGGGAGAGACAGACACACACACAGTTGGCAAGTGTGGGATTCAAACCCCTACCTAACTGCTTTATGATACTACAGCAGTATACATTTACACAATGCACTATACACATTACTGGGATTTCACCTTCCCACAGGTGTATTTGTAGGATGGTGACATCATCAGACTTGACAAAGATGAGTATATCACTTTTAAGGGATGTGAGTAGTCTCCAAAAAGGTTGCTCTCTCCCCATGGAGAGACAGACACACACACACACACACACACACACACACACACACACACACACACACACACAGTTGGCAAGTGCAGGATTCAATCTGCTACCTAACTACATTATGATATTACAACAGTACACATTTACACAAAGCGCTATACACATTCCTGGGATTTTACCTTCCCACAGGTGTATTTGTAGGATGGTGACATCATCAGACTTGACAAATATGAGTATATCACTTTTAAGAAGTGTGAGTAGTCTCCAAAAAGGTTGCTCTCTCCCCAGGGAGAGACAGACACACACATACACAGCTGGCAAGTGTGGGGTTCTTAATCCAAATTAAGTACTTTTTTACACTTCAGCAAGCAATATGGAGTTACATTATGCAATACAGACATTACTCGCTGACAGTTTGCCCAAAGGATTTTTTCACATTTGCTAACCTCAGCAGGCTTATCATACTAGGTATATTGTGAGTGTATTGTATGCATAGGCCATAACCATATCATATATGGGTTGATGCACCACATGCTGGCACACACAGGGTCAAACTGGAGGCTAAGCTCTGTCAACCCAATACTGGAAAATACAGGTCAAGAGGAGTAGGGTCATACAAGCACAACACCAACAGTCTCACATAGACCTACCATATAAGCACCAGCAAAACACACACATAAATACACATTAACATACTCGGAGAATACAAATATTAATCTGAAAAAGAGAAAGTGTCCTCCTAAGCAGATAAGCAAGCAACATGCACCTCCAAGCACACGCCAGAAAACACATAATGCACCAAAGCAGTGTGCCTCACAACAGGACCTAAGGCAAAACAACATACCCAGCACACTAGGAATAGGTGACTCCATAGTCAGGCACACAGATGTTCCACTCACTAGACTGGACAAGGGGAAGGTTACTGTCAGTTGTCTGTCAGGTGCTATGATCCGCCACATAACACAAGCACTTACATCACTCCAGAACAGGTACATATATGAAGTGGTCTTTGTACATGTCAGGGTGAATGATCTGAGACATACCTACCAGGACAACATGACAAGAGATATATAGTAGCTCTATGATCATGTAGCTCAGGCTGGTATGACCCTGACTTTGAGTAGCATCTTATCTTCACCTACATGATACTATAATATAACAGAAAGATGATAAACTTCAACAATTGGCTGAGCTTCTGGTGTCATTCAAAGGAGATCCAGTCTCTGTCTGCCTGGGATGACATGATAGACAAGCCTCGTTGCTTCGCTAGAGATGGTTTGCACCTGTCACCCCTCTGCTTCTGAATACTTGCCAAGGTTCTTTCTGTCCCCATATTACCTTTTTTAGGCAAGGCTCAAAGGACAAATCAACCCCTGTAACCAACACAAATAACCACAAAGTGAGCTAAATGCTACTCATTGCCAGAAGTCTCAGCCTCCAAATGCACACACTCGAGGCACTCCTCAGTATGGAGAATATTGATATCTGTGCAATAAAAGAAACCTAGTTCAAGGCTCCAGAGAGCACACCAGCACTACCAGGATGCTAATCATTCCATACCTTCCGGCATCAGAACCTGAATCATAACACATAGGGCAGGGATGTATCCATATTCATCTAGGATACCTACACCTCTCTCTACATCCACTCTACAGGATATGTACACAAAGAATGCTGCACAGCAACTTTCTTCCCACTCCACAGGGGTGCGTCCACAACAGACCCTTGGCATTCATGCTCTATGAGCCTGACAAGTCTGATCTGCAAGGCAATGGAGCCAATCATAATGGAACTCAACAATTAAGACATTGGGAACCTTCACACAGGTGAGCACACCCAGTTTGGTTTCGTCAAAGGCAGATCATGCCTCCTGAACTAGGTGAATTTCTTTGAGACAGTTATCCAGGCTACAGTTGATTGAAAGGAGCTCCACACAGCCTACCTATACCTCGCTAAGGCCTTTGACACCATTCCCCAGTCAGGTATCATAGATGAACTCACCAACTTGGGCATAAATCCATACATCACAAGATGGATTGCAAACTGGCTCACAGATAGATCCCACAAATTAAGAGTTGCTGGCTACATGTCAGACTCTAAACTGGTAACAACTGGTGTCCCCCAGGGTTCAGTCCTGGGGCCCCTCCTGTTTGGTAAATACTTCTCAGAAGTACATGCCAACACAGGAGGGTTGTGGTTGACTAAGTTTGCTGGGAACTGTAAAGTGTGTGCCATAATAGATTCCCGGATGACACAAATATTCTCCAGAAGGGACTCTATGAGACAGATGTGTGGTGTCAGAATCATGGCCTTAAGCTCAATGCGAAAGAATGCATAGTAATCCTCTTTGGGAAAAACAAAGTATCCACAAGCTACCACATAGGTGTTACCCCCTAAAAACTGACGAGTCAATAAGGGATCTGGGGACACAAGTAGATAGTCATCTTTCCTTTGACAACCATGTTGCCAAAGTGGTTAGGAAATCATATGTTGCCCACCTAATTAACAAAGGGTTTGCATCCAGATCAAAAGAGGTAGTGGTGGCCCTCTACTCTTAAGTCAACAGACCCATCATTGAGTACAATGCACCATTTTGGATGTACTCGACTAGGCATATCCAGCAGCTGGAGAGACCACAGAGGTACCTCACCAAGAGGATTACTGGCCTCAAACAGTTGTGTTATGCAACACAACTGGAAAAACTAAATCTGTTCTCTGTTGCGTACCACCTACTCAGAGGCAAACCCTGCCTAACATACAGAGCCATGTCCAACACATAACTGTTGAACATGCTCCATCTAAGGAAAACAAAATTGAGTCACACTACACACTCCAGGGATATGAACCTCATCACAACAATGAATACAACATGCTGGAGGGATAGAGTACCATCCCAGAGACTTGCCTTACTGTGAAACAGAGTCCCAATGAACATAAGACAGAGCTTGTCGCTGACACACTTCAATAGTAACCTTGATGAGTGGATGGGGAACAGACAATTCACAGCGAGCATCACATCAGCAGCCCCACTAGATAGGGGCTTAGGGTACTAACTATTAGAACTAAGGCTTATGAGACTATCCAATGGGGTGGTAAAAGCTGCAAAACTTGCCTAGGCTAATATATGCCTTCATGAAGATAGTCTACTACATACCTATGAACCTATTTGACAGGTACATGTCTACAGATAGTAGATGTGTACTTCATTGTACAGTCATGTTGTACAGCAAGCACATGCACCACATACTCTGTAATGCTTACAGATATTGGTGGCTATTATCTACAGTGGGTGAGATGTGTACCTCTTGTCTTTTGTGCCACTGGGATGTGTGCTGGTTGGGACAGTCCTGGATGGCTCCTTGTCATGGTCACCCTCTTACATACATCTCTGCCCATCCATCTTTGGCTTATTATACTGTGTTCCCCCTACATATATAAGTACATAGGTAGGTAATATCTGCCTGAAGGCATATATTAGTATGGCCAGAGTGTGCAGCTATCACCACACCTGAGGTTAGTTCCCTATGCCTCTGTGTAATAGAGCTGATGAAGTGATCCATGGTGTGAAAGTTCAGTTTCACATACACTAATCAAGGCTCCTCTGGAAGAGTGTCAGTGAGGGACTCAGCTTAATGTAGGTTGGGAGCCTGTTCCAAAGCAAGGGAAGTCTGTGAGTTAGTAATGTATTCCTCCGACATGTTCTGTTTATTGTTGTGATGATTATATCCCTACAGCATGTGGCACAGTGAGCTTGGGTTTACTTCAGATAGTGCATGTACATCAGTTTTTCATTGGACATGGACCTGTATGTTGGGCAGAGTAGACGGTATGCAACAGAGTACAGATTGAGTTACTTCAGTCTTGTTGCATGGGGCAACTGTTTGAGGCCAGTAATCCTCTTGTTGAGGTACTTCTGTGGTCTTTCCAGCTGCTGAAGGTGCCTAGTCAGATACATCGCAAGTGTGTCGTGGTACTCTCTGATAGGTCTGATGACTGATGAGTAGAGGGAACCTCCTTTGACCTACATACAAAAGCTTTGGCAATTAGTGGGGACACATAGCATGATTTTCTAACCACTTTGAGAATGTTTTTGTGAAAGTAGAGATGACTATCCACATGTGTCCATAGATCCCTTATTATTACCTCCATATTTAGGGTGTTGGCACCTATGTGGTATTTGTATGACTGTAGCTCAAGGCTATAATTTTGACACCACATCTGTCTGACTGAGACCCTTTTTAAGGATGTCTCTGTTGTCCCAAACATCGATTATGACAACCTTTTTGTTGTCAACCACAAACTTTGCTAACCATAGCCCTTGTGTGTTTGACTGTACTTCTGAAAAGTATACACCAGACAGGAGGGGTCCCAGGACTGAGCCATGGAGGACAGCAGTCGTTACCAGCTTACAGTCCAACAGGGAGACCACAATTCTTACCTTGTGGGATCTGTCTGTGCCCCATTTGGCAATCCATCAGATGACATACGTGTTTATGCACAGCTTGTTGATTTTGTGGATATGACATGTGTGTGGGATGTTGGAAAAGGGATTTTCAAGGTCTATGTAGGTCGTGTGGAGCTCATTTCATTGATGTATGTCCTGGGTAACTGCCTTGAAGACAGTCTGGCAGGTTTATGGACTATGATCTGCCCTTGACCAAACCAAAATGGGTAGGGTTTGGTGTTTGTAGGCTCCCAATAGCTCTGTTTATGAGTTCCATAATGATGGACTCCATGTTCTTGTAGATCAGGCTTATTAGGCTTATATGAAAATAGTTCCCATGGTCTGTTGTGCACCAACACTTGTGGAGTGTGCCAAATGTTGCTGTAACCCATTCACCAGTTTCATATCCTGTACAGAGGGTAAGTCTCAACAGACTGTTCAGGTGCAGGGTCTGTTTGTTTTGGAGTTCACATATGACACAGTCAGGGACACCATGTCATCCCATAGATGCCGTGTTTTTAGGTTTGGATAGAGCTGTTTAACCATTGTATATGTGACTTCTGGGTTTTCACAATCTCCAGGTATGGTAATGGATCCTTTTGTCAGTGAGGGAGGGTTAAATATGTATGAACCTGTCTGACAAGATGTTGGCAATGTCAGTCATGTACATGTATTCATTTGCACTTTGCACTAACTCAGAACATATATGAGTTTACATTGATATTTATGACATAGCTAAAGAAAGCTTCATGGTTCTCTATGGAATCTTTGGCAATATTTTTGGCAGAGCTTGGCTTGGATAATGTTAGGAGTGCTCTTTGTTTCTTGATGATACTGATCGGAGATTTATTGATCTTCTTTGGATTTTAACTTTCTTTGAACAACTTAAGTACTTGTATTGCATAGTTTGATTATGACAGGGGTCCAATATATTATATGGGTCTGCTTTCATATTACTGTGTGCGCAAGGTAGGATTGGTGAATAGTGACATGTGTCTGGAGTAAGAACTGCAACTGCCAGATATGTGTGGCCCACTGCTGTACTCAGACATGGCCTAAGTGTGTGAGCATGCCCAGTATGACCGTTCAGTATGTTGTTGACTGAAATTTGCTTCATTTGTTTGTGTGTGTGAGCATGCCCAATATGACCTTTCAGTATGTTGTTGACTGACATTTGTTTCGTTTGTTTAAGTGTTTGATCATGCCCAGTATGACCTTTCAGTATGTTGTTGACTGACATTTGCTAAATTTGTTTAAGTGTGTGAGCATGCCCATTATGGGCATATATACTATATGTGTGTGAAAAATCAAGTTGGTTTTTACTTCAGGGTTCACCTTTGTGTTGTACATCAGCGGGAATCACACTGTGCCTGCAGGGCTTCCATGAGTCAATTTGCATAGACTTACCAATATTTCTACATACAGGGGTGACAGCTATTATTTGTACATTTCTACCCGGGGGGGGACACCTAATTGTTACTCTGGGTGTACATAGGATGAGGGGTACATTTGACACTTATACACATTTGCTAGGCCTGCACTGCTATGTCAGGTACTCCATTTCAGTCTGTACTGTTGCCTATCACACTGGCTTGAGGCATACCACTGTACTACAGACATTAGCTTCCAATTACACACTAGTTTGTGACTTCATAGCCTACCCAACCCACATCACACTGCTTGGCCTGCTGTTATCTGTCTGCATAGGACTGGGGGGAGGTTACCCATAGGCCTCTTCAGAGGGCATAATACAGCATTTGTTTGTGTTTGCATTTGTCTACAACTGTCCTGCTGGCTGTGACTGTTAGGAATGTGACCCCCCCCCAACTGGTATGTGTGAGAGACCTAAGTTGTGTCTGCACCAGTATTGAGGGTGGTGCTGCAGGGCTGCCTATGTCGGATGCACATAGTACACTCCCTAAACATGTTTAAAAACAGGTAGTCTCAAGTTAGGCATCCCTTTTACTATATGTGTGAGTCAGAGAGAGGTGTCAATTCCAATGTTCCTACTGAGTCAATAAATGTGCTATGCGTTGCCTCTTTGCCAAGGCCAGGGCATACTGGGCACACCTCCTTCTGCCTACTGTGGCAGGCTCAGGTTTTCCTTCTCTGAGTCACGCTGTGCCTGTGCAGGCCTTGGCAATGGTGGGGGTCTGTTTGGCCATGCCCCATGCTGTTTCTGCTGCAGCTGTTTCAGCAGGATCATATTGTGTAGCATGGCACATACCATAACAATTTGGGTACATGTAGTTGGTGAGTACTGCAAGGCTCCACCAGATGTGTCCAGGCACCAGAACCATGACTTGATCATCCCAAACACATACTCTATTATGATTCTTGTTTGTGCATGTGCCTCATTATGTAGTTCTTGTTCAGGTGTGTGTGCATTTCTGATGGATGTCATCAGCCACATCTCCAGTGCATATCCAGCATCCCCCACTAGGTGACCATCAGGGATGTCCCCACTGGCAAATTTCTGGTACAGCTTCATCAGATGCCAGATGTGGGAATCGTGATAGCTTCCAGGACAGCCAGCACACACATTCATTATTATGCCCTGGGCATCACACACGACCTGGTAGTTGATGGAGGGGAAGCTCTTGCGGTTGATGTAGACCCTACCCTGCTCACTGGATGGTACTTTGATGCATATGTCGGTGCAGTCTATAGCACCCACTACCTCAGGGTATTCTGCTACTTGGTGGAACAGTTGCATATTGCTGTCCAATGCCTCACAGGTGCTGGGGAAATATATGTGCTCACTAACATGTGCTGACATGGCATCCAGGAACTGGTGGAGTACCCTGGATGCTGATGCCTGTGAAATCCCCATCATATCACCAGTTGTTCTTTGGAAGGTAGCTGTAGTTAGTATTCTTAGGCCAACACATACCTTGGTATCCACTGGGATAGGTTCCCCTCTGTTGGTTCTGTGTGTGAGGCGTGGCTGGTACAGCTCAACAATTTGCTGTAGGAGGTCCCTGTCCACCCTATAGAGCTCCAATATCTCCAGCTCATGTAGCCAGTGGTAAGTTACCCCGGGTCTGTACACTCTTCTCCTTCTCCTCACTGTGGGTTGCTCAGCAGCATTCACAACATCACCACCCTCAGCACCTTGTACATGTTGGTTTATGATAGCAAGAGCAGCCCCTAACATTTTGTCTGACTTAAGTTTTTAAGCTTACCCTCTTTGTATACTGCACTGTTGCAGAGTTCTTGAGAAAAAACAGGAGGGAATGGTGCTTGCAGAGTTTAAAGTGCTGGGCTGGGCTGGGCTAGTCTGCTGCCTGTGTAATTGGCTGATTCTGATATATTTCACCTGGCAGCTCTGTTATTTCTCCTTGGTTAACTTCCTACTACTTCTTTTCCTTCCTTTTGCCTTTCTGTTTCTGCCTGGGGGGAAGCACCGCACAAACGAGCGCAAACACGTGCCAATGCGCTCATACGCATGCGCACACTGTGTGCATGTTTGCAAGGAGTTTCCTATATTTTAACAATGTGCAACTTGGGTTTGAGGTTTTCAGATAGGACAACTGTAGCCACATCTCTTTGCAATCCTGAGCAACTCAGGGCAAACACGAGCCACTGTGCTCCAACTGGCTTACAGCCTGTCTGACACACCCCCTCATGATGTCACCTACATTCAAGCCTTACACTCACCTACTCCAAATCTGACACTCTTGGGACATGTCTCACATGCTGGGGAAAATTGGGATTCACTATTCTTATCCTCATTTGCATAGGATTGCCTTGTAATGCATGGTTACATCTCTCACACTGAGCCACCCCCCCCCCTAGCAACCACTAGTCAGTAGCCATGTTGTCTTCAGCCTGCCATTCACCTGCATGGCAGAATAAGCATTTTAGTGAAAATGCCTATTTTTGGCTTTTTGTAAATAATTTTCTTGTTTTTTTAAGCACCACACATTTGTGCGGTGTTGCACTATGCTTAAACATTGGAGATCAGGGGAAAAAAAAAGTTAAATGTTTATGGTTGTAAACATTTTGCACTGCCAATGGCCTTATATATGGCCACTGGCATGTTTCCTCAACTGTATGCATCCTTTATTTGGAGCTGTCATAGCTCCATTTAGCTATTTGCAGATATGTACTCCGTTACCAACGGAGTACATTTCTGCAGGTAACATTAATCTTCCACGGACAGGTTAGTGGTGGCTGGATCTCAAATTTACCTCATTTGCATGGATTTCACCAGGAAATGAGGTAATTTGCATACCATGATGCTGTCCGTGCAAGACTAGCTTTAGCAGCTCTTGTACATGCCCCTACAGGCTGTTCCTGGATCACACAGCAGACATCTTGCCTGTCTGACGTCATACACTACTCTTACACTCCGTGCAAGCTTTTGAGAATCTGGGGGAAAATCTATTCATGTATGAATCGAAGTCCTATCCTTCTGTCCATCTTCATCTGATTCTCAAACATGTAAATTAGCAATGGTTATTTTGTCCCATCCACTCACACATCATATTGCATATCTTGAACTCTTGTTAGCACAGCCATCTGCAACCTGTCATTCATATATGCTGTTGCATACTTCTAAACTATACCTTAGTACTTGATATTTTAACTCATCTGCATACCTTCCTTCTGGAATATTACTAATAAATGTACAGCTTTGAAATAAGGTATGCTGGCTATTCTTGATTTTTTTCATAGATTTTGCCACTGCTACAAAAATAAAATAATTCTAACATCACGCTGTAAAGTTCTGTATGGAATAACAACATGTTTTGCAATGCAGACTATTACTAGACATTGATATTTATTTGTTTGGAAATAATTTCATAATGTTCAGCTTTACCCAACTAATAATCTGTTCTAAAAACTTTAAGAAAGTTGGGTAATACCAGTGTGGTGCACTGGAGTTACTTATTGAAGTACTCTGAATCCACTAACTCTAATTTGGTATAAGAGTTAGAAAAAGTGAAACTGAAATAGGGAGTCTTAGCTGTAGTAATGTGTATGTCATCGGCCAAACCCAAGAAGAGTAAAAAATCAGGGAAACAGAGCCAGAAAGAGAATACTCAGCCCAAAGAAATCCACAGGGCATGTATATGGATAACAAATTACAGGTAGAGATGGCCAAGCCTGAGCAAGGAAGTAAATGTGCCCTGACATCACTGTAAGATAAGATTGACAATAACTATGCTAATACCTTCAAACTGAGCAGTACATGGCAGGCCACATAGCAGCAAAGAAAAACAAGATTATGGAGCCAGAAGAAACTGTCTGGTCATGCAGACAAAAATAGAAGAGTTAATGGAGGCAGAGAAACAGTTCAAACAGAAGGTATTTTGAAGTAAGAAATACAAAATGATGAAAAGCAAATGAAACTGACTGAGTTAGAAAGTTGAACATGAAGAGAAAACTTATACTTTTCCATGGACAGGTAGACAGCAAAGACTGTACATCATTCATTAAAATATGTCTGTCTTAATGGATAAAGATTTCCCTGCAGGAGATAAATATCAACAAAGCACACAAAGTAAACATCCCACTGGAATAACGAGAAAGAAACCTTGAACAATAGTGATGGAATTCAATTCATTTCAACAGAAGGAGAAAATATTGGCTAAATTATGGAAGAATATTTTTTTTTGTATTTGTGGGCAATGATTTGCTCCTTGGAGACAAGAAAAAGAAAAAGAAAAAAAAAACATCTGCATTCTGGCAGTCTAACTGGCCCAAGAAATGAGGATCAGATTTAAGGTGAATAACCTAGTAATATTCAAGGTGCAATATCCAACAGGAGAAAGGATGCACCCTGACCCTGAAGCTGTGAAAGAGGACTTAAATCAAAGAAGACTGGAAATAGAGAAATGTGAATCAGGAATTCAGCAAGGAGGTAGTGGTACAAAGAAGTTGGGTAATGAGGTTTGAAAGCCTTTTGCCCTGTTTCAACAGAGACTGGCTGAGAAAGAAAAGGCTCTCCTGGAGAGTGCTCAAACCTGTTTGAAGTGGTGGCTGGAGTGATGATAAACCTGTTGGTGAGAGACAGTAGACAATGTTGTGCGATCTTGTGAAATTAAGAAATGATTCTACAATTAACAGGTAAATAAAATAATTTTCTGTCTTAACTACTGCAAAGTCTAAGGACAGGATTATCAGATGCAAATATACTTTGTAGAAACCAAGTAGTACACATGCAGGAAAATGTGGTTACAGTTGAAGACAGACAGAGGTATAGTAAGACAATTGAAATATTCACAAAGTTGTATAATGGGAAAGGGAGTTAATAAATGATGCTATGGTGATTAAATGGGAAAAAGATAAACATTTAAAAGGTAGTTAAATAAAATGTGAGAAGTCAAAATGATGTCCAGTCCCAATAGAGGTTATATATTGATGATGGAAGTATTCAAAAATTTGAAGAGATGTGATTAACTAAAGTGAGATATAAAGACCAACTACAGGAGCTATACTGAATGAAAGCCAACACATATGAAAGTAGGAATTATGCAGAGGGCTTTTGATTATGCAATAACAAAATAAAAGATGTAGCTAAGATGTTGGTAAAGGAGGATTAATGCATTAAAATAAGACAGGCAAGAGTGAAGGGGGTAGGTTGAGCATGTCTAACTGTGCATGGGCAAAAGATAAGGAACTAAGAGATTAGTAAAGACTGGAGAAGGAAAGAAAAAGAAGAAAATGTAATAGTGAAAGAGATAAAATCAAAACACACTCTAGGCACTCATTAACAAGAGGAGCTCCATTGCAACACCAACAATACAAAGGCAAAATAAGAAAGTTAAAAAGGAGGAACTTTGAATAGTTTTTAGTTAAAAATGTTTGCTATTAATTTTTATATTTTGCCTTTGCACTGGTGGAATTGCAGTGTGGTTCCCTTGGTATGTGATTCCTATGTGCCTGCAATGTGTTTTGAGTTGATTGTTTGAACTGGCGTGTTTGTCGCATGTAATTTTTGGTTAATAGCCAAGGACATAAAACAGAATGTACAAGAAAGGGAGCGAGACATTCAGTAGAGATATTTAGTGAAACTGAAAAGTTAGTTGTAGGGGGGGGGGGTTAGAGGATGCAGGAAATAAAGTTTTCTGAAGTTTGCATGCATAACAAGGGAGCAACGGCTCCAGTACAGAAATAAATTATTATAAGTTCAACTTTTTACATAGTTTAAGTGAGAAGAAAGGGGGTTTGTCATGGTTCTGCCCATGGAGAGCTAGATTAGCTCAATCTAACTATATGCATTCAAAAAGTGGAGTTGGGGAAGTAACAATCAGTGGACAATTTAAAAGGAAGGGGGCAAAAAGAAATAGGTAACATGGAAAAACATAAAAAAGGAAAAGAAGAAGAAATCAGAAAAGGAAATGGGAGAGAATGAATAGAGTAAATTGGAATGTTAATGATCTTGTGAATGTAAACAGGAGAACTAGTGTAATGACATCTGTCTATCTATATATTTAGATCTGCTTCACTTGACCTAAAACTCATTTGACTGATACCCAATTGACCTGAATTTCATTTGACTGACTCCGATTTTACCAACGGCTTACAATGCTAAATTTCAATATACTAAATCTTAAACCATAGACAAGCACATTTAGAACACCTAGAACTAACCCTTTCCAAAACTTAAAAACTACTTATTTACCCTCTTAACAGAAACGGGACAATGTGCAACCAAACTACCCCACAACCCCCAATGTGGGGGGCTGTGCCCCCCCAATTATATATACTAACTCGAGGATCGCGCTACAGTGGGGAAAAGGGAATATACCTTTAACTTGCCTTACAGTACTCTACATGCTGCCACTACTGCTGGGAATGCACAAAACATTCACCAACATACTTTAGATACTTCCCATAAAAATGCAAAGAGACAAACCCACATTTAGAAACATTACAACACTACTTTCTACATAACTATCAGAATTCTAACAGTCAGCACTGTAAGTTACAGTAATTATTTTTATCACAAGTAAGTCACAGGTGAAGGAAAACCCACAAGTCTATGTCTTAAATGTCGGTAAAATGGGATCCAGTCAAATGACTTGTCAGTCATGAAATTTAGATCAATTGGGTGTCAGTCAAATGAGTTTTAGGTAAAGAAATGGAATGGAGGGGTAATTATTATAATTAAGAGAGAGATGTGCAGTTTCAAGTAGAAGAGATTATAAAATACAAAAGCAGAAGGAATGTTGTGGAAAATGCAGTATGGAGAACAACAAGAGTTACTCTGAATTGAGACATTTTAGAGAGAATATTAGCCTTTCAACTGGACATGCCATTTCTGACTGGAATTTGATCACAGAACTTGAAGATGTTTTGGAAGGGGGAACTGAGGTTCATTAATATGAAGGGGGTGGAAGATTTGCAAAAAAAATATTTCCTAACATTTCAAATAACATATATAACAGAGTTACTAGGGATAATGACTGCCAAACACATTATAGGTATTAGATAAAGAGTGAGTATTCAGGATGGGATAAAATGTATTTACTCATCAGAAAACTATATCAAATCATGCACTTTTGGATGCAGGGTTTAAGTAACAACTTAAAGTTATCTAGAGGAGAAAGGAGGGGAGAAGAGGCAGAGAAATGGATATAAACAAAGGATGGCTATGAAGATAATGGCCAGTGCTCAGAAAATTTTGCATACAGCTAAGAGTAAGTACAAAGAGGAGGAGGAAAAAATAAAAAAAATTGCAAAAGAGAATGAGTGGAATGGGACAGGACTAATACAAGAGCAGCTATAAGTAGCTAAATAACAAATAGGGTACTACCTAGATAAATGGCATCAATGGCAGCCTTAAGAATATTGAACTCTGCTAATGCACCAAACGTCACAAAGATATTAGCGCTTGAGCTTAGACAGCAATTAACAAGATGATAGATAACACAACTGAAAGACCCATTTTCAAGAAGAATGTAAAATGAACCTGAAAGATATGAGGAAATATTGAAAGGCTGTTACAAGGAAGTATACAAAGGAGAAGAAAAAAAGGACAGAAAGCAAAAAGAGCAACTAAGAAATATCTAGGAGGTTTAAATCTGATCAAATTAATGGCAAATGAAAAATCAGACTCTTTTATGACCTCTACACATGAGAAACAGAGAGAAAAAGGAGGAAACAGGAACTAAAAACAAGAAATACACATTTGGTAGATGAAGTTAGAGATTGGGAGAGAGAGAAATTATTAAGGCATGGATGTGTTTATTTAATAATATAATCAAGGGGAGATTCTAGAGTCATGGAAGGAAGGAAGTAGTCATACCGGTAATACCAAAAGAGAAGAAAATATAACTCAGCTAGATTCATGTAGGCCAATATTGATTACTAACCATGACTACAAGGTATTTAGCTAGTTTCTAGCAGGAAGGTTGGCCAAGGTAATGAACAGTTAAATTGGAATGGTCAAACTTGGGTCCCCCCCTGCAAAAAAAAGTTTACTGGAGAAGAACAATCTTCAAGATTCATTTTTCTCCTTGATTCTTGGTCTTTTTATTCAACAGATTAGCGCCTAACATTTTGAGCGCCAGCATTCCCATAGGGATCCCCATAATAGAATGAGGTTTCTGGACTGTGAAAGGTACCCAGCAGGCTGGAAAGGAAATATGGTGAGAAACATAACAGAAAATAATAACTAAGGTCAAGTAGGGAAAGTTAATGATTATGGGCATGGATAGTAAGGTCCAAACCATAAAAATGTACCTGGTCCCACTGGTCCTATACATCAGGCAATCTTGTTTTTATACCAATAAAGAAGATTTTTGGAATACGATTAAAATGGAATTGAAATATTTATTAATTCTTTCTAATGGATTGAGGGAGATGGAAGGGAAGACAGTGAGAGTAAATTGGGGTACTTGAAACTCTTGGAGGAAAGGGGTGAGGTGGTTAGGTCTACTGGACTTAAAAAGAATATCATTAGGAAATAAAACTAAGACTCCCATACCTGATGAAGAATAACACATAAGAGTAAAATGGAAATTTATGGTTTTAAGCAGGAAATCTGCAAGAGGAGGAATCAATGACATTTTGGGAGCTAATGGAGAGAAAGAAAAAGTAGGACCATTTGAATATATAAAGAAGACATTGACTCAACTACTAAACAAAAACAAATTCAGATCTGGAAGAAGCAATATTACTTATTGGCTATGATCTAAGAGTGAGGTTAAAGTATAAAATGGAAAATGTGGAAAATTTATGGAGGAAGAAAAATAAGGATCCTAGATATTGGGAATAAATAAGCACAGGAGGGGATGGACTAGAATCGAAGGAAGTCAAGCAGAATTGTAAGCTATCTCATAGAGATCAGTTTTTGTGTAAAAGGTTAGTCACAGCAGAAAACACAAGAGATAGGCAGGGAAGTCCAAGGGACACTAAGCCAGAGATAATACAATATGTGTTGGATGCAAGACAAGGTCAAGGGAAGGAAGAAGTTAATATAGTGCTCATATTATGGACTGAGAGAAATATCATATAAGAGAGCATTACAACATGAAAAGGAATTGGTTAAAATAACATGGAAAGATAACACAGATGAGCAGTGACTACAGGAGTTTTTAGCTGCTAGGTTGGCAACAGATTTTATGAAATTCATGAAATTTAGATATAAATGTCTACATAAGTATTTCTCTACCCTCAGTGGATTTCAAATAAATGTTCCCTTTATCAGATGGTAGGCACTGATGCTGTGATGGGGGTACACGGAAGCACATCATTTGGGAAATTAAAAGTTTGGAGAGTTTCTAAGAAAAAAAAATGGCAAGCTTTGCTTTAGGTGATATAGAGAAAAGAGGTAAAAGGAATGAAAGAGGTCATGCCCTGATTGCTGATGATATCTAACCCTGCAACCCCTATTATTTATGGTTTATCCAATATACATAAAAATCTACAAGTTCCACCTATGAGACCTATTGTATCGGGTAACTGATGGATTACAGCAGCAATTTCTAAGTATTTGTAAAATCTGTTGCATGATTTACTACAATATAGTCAGAGTTATATAAAGGATTCTAATGATTTTTGGTGAACTTATGTGACTGATCTGTCAAAAATAAGAACAATTTTAATTGGATGTTTGTAACTTTGGATGTTAAATCCCTATTTACTGTTATACCAAATGATGTAAGGGTACAATATTTAAGGGAATTTTTGACTAAGTATAGTGTTTATCCATCTTCCAAAATTGAAACAATATGTTTGTTGCTTGATATAGTTTTAGAAAATCATTTTTATTTGATGGTCAGTTATATCATCAACAATTAAGGGTGGCTATGGGCACCCCTGTGGCAAATACATATGCCAATCTTGTCCTTGCTAATTGGGAAAGGTATTTTGTGTATGATAATTATGCACTAGGAACTTTTAAAGAACCATGGTTAATATATTATAAATGTTTTGTTGATGATGCTTTTATTACTTGGGCAGGTGATGTACATCAATTGAATACCCATGTTGCTTACTTGCAGTGTACCACTGATTTTTTTACCTTTGATTTAAACTTTTCTGATACTAATGTAGACTTTCTTGATATTACTTTGATAAAAGAAGGACAAATAATCAATACTACTATTCATAGGAAGAATATGCATACATCTAGATTTTTACATTATACTAGTATGCACCTTAAGCATACATTCAATAATGTTGTTAAAAGCCAATGTGTTAGGGTCAGTAGACTTAACACAAATTTATCTGAGATAGATAATGTATTTAAGGACTTTGAATCCAGAGGATATCCTAATTTTTTGGTGCAACACAATAAAAAGAATATTATAGATGATTGTGAAACTGTAGGGAAACCATATGTCTCTGATAGTATGGTAGTGAGACTTAAGGAATCAGCTAATATGGTCAGATATATTACTAAGTATAATAGACATACTACTATGGTTAGATCTATTATTACAAACAAGTGGCCCATATTAACCTCTAATTTTGAACTGAAACAGATAGTAGGATAGGACCTTATTTCACCTTGAAGAGGGAAAGAAATTTAAAGCAGAAATTATGTTATAATGATTTGATGTTGAATGATACTAGTGTTGACAAATGTAAGACTAATGGTACTGACCCTTGTTTTAATTTTCTTTTTTGTAAAAATATAAATACAGACAATTCCTTTGTGCACCCTGTTACTGGAAAAATATTTTATTTTAATACTTTTGCCAGATGTGCTACTGAAAATATAGTATATATTGTTAATTGTGTTGCGTGTGATGGCTTCTATATTGGTAAAACTAATCAGAAGCTTAAAAGAGAGAATAGGTTTCCATTTATCTGAAATAAGAAGGAGAGGTGAAACAAATGCTCTAAGTAAATATGTTGTGGTATGTGGAGATGAAAATAGTTTTAAATTTAGAGAAATACAAAAAGTAAAAAAATGGGCAAGAGGGGGTGATATTGCAGTAAAAACTGAAGTTGCAGAGTATAATTGGATACATTATTTTAGGACAGACAAACCCACAGGTTTAAATGTGAGAAATACTGTTAAACCTGTGCTAAAGTTAAAGAGAGAATTTATTTAATGGAATAGTTATATTATTGCTTTTATTAGTTGGAGAGTTTAAAAAGTATTTTATATGTGTTTAAGGGCTGATTTATGTTAATTGTTCTTAATTAATCATGTGATTTAATTAGCTGGTTTATGGTATAAACATTGAGTGCAATGGATGATTTATATCTGCATTGAAAAAGAGGTGATGTAACTTGAAAGCTTTGCCTTTTTACATTCTGCCTTTTGAATAAAATTCTGGATGTTTGAGCTCCTGCTTCTTCCTGTTTTTGGTCATATTTTGTATTTGGAACTCTTTTTGGTGCTTGTGGATTTTCTCTGTGCTTATTGTCTAGTATAACTGACAGCTTTTCTTCATATTTAGCCCTAGAATGCATTGTAGCTCATTTTAAGTTCTTATTTGCATTTGTTAATCTAATTTTGCTCAGAGTGGATGATAAATATCTAAAATTCCATATAGTGCACTACCAGCAGTATTTGAATTACTTTAACTGTAGCATTGTGGATTGTGCATTGCATTGGCAGCTAGAGACTCCGTACATGGGGAGTGGGATCAGAAATGTGTTTTAAGAGGAGGATACAATTCAATCACAGCTAGATATGATTGTCTTTATAGTCAACTCCCTTAATTTTCATTCCACTTGAATGTAGAAATATCTGGGACAATAATGGAACTTTGCTGAGAAACGATGACCATGCAACAGAAAATAGAAGAGTTAGAAAACTGCTGACATTGAGACAGCCTACGGCTCATTGAGATAAATGACATTATATTTAGTACATTTTTTTTTTGAGACCAGTTGTTCCCAAGCACTACTTTTAGACAAAACTGTGCTGACAATGACTTAGAGAGCACATAGAACTTGTATATTGAATAGAGAGACCTCATGAAAGTTCATACCAAATGATTTTTGTGTTGCTGAATTTGGCTGATAAAAAGAAGCTATTGCATGATGTAGTGTTTGATTCTGCAGAATGTCTTTTTTTTTCAAGATTTTGCACCAAAACATTCCTTAGTTCATTCTATCGCATGCCTCATATTACATTTTTAATCAGCTTGGCCATATAATGATACTTAATTTGCAGTACTTTGTCTTTATGCAGCTGCATAAATGACACTTCTATATCCCAGCCAAGGTATTTTCCCACCATACAGCTTCTCTTTCTGTCACTTGCTACCTATACATTATGTATGTTTCAGACCATTATGCACATGACGGCATTCCCAATACTGTGTGAGAATGGAACCCTTCATGTTTACATTGTGATTCTCTGGAACTTTCACTTCATACATAACAATGTTAATACATATGCACACATTAAAATTAATACATTAAGGTATGCACATCCAATTATTAAGCAGTTTTCCATAAGTCTGACTTTAATACACCAGAGGTCATGTATTTGATACGGTAATGCAGAATCTGATTCCAGCACTGTAAGATTTATGATTGATGGATAAAATACCAAATTGCTTAACACACATAGGCTACTGTTAAAGCTAAAACTTCAGAAGTGAAAAATAGATTATGTTCATGTTTTTTGTTTCAATTGAGAATTCTTTCATTAATGAGATTAAATATCATTCAGTAGGTGCATTTATTGCTTTAGAATTTTTAACATGTTCTGCTAAGAAATACTTAACATATTCTAGTCTTGCCTTGAAGTTAATTATGAGTGCTCTGACTTGCTTCTCTCAAGATATACGACTGTTCATTTTGCAACTTTGACCTTGAAGTGCTTCCTTTTGGGGCAGCATTTTATTAGGTTAACTTTCAAATGCCACTCTTCACTAATGAGATTTAATTTTTTGCATGTTCACATAAACACATTCACTCATGCATAGCTCAAAATGAACTTGATGTTTATGGCCTAAATATACTCTTGACATTTGACATTCACATGTCTTCCTTGCTAAACAGAAAATGGAGGTGATGACACTCTCCAAAGTCAACATATCTCAACTAATTTCATAAAGACATATTACTGAACGCATTTTCCTAGTTTAGACTGTTTTCTCTGAGTCATAATCTGCAGTAAAATAAGAATTCTGTCAATACCCTTAAATGTATTGAGTACCATTTAACTTGCCGACAGAAGCCCAAATGAAAAGGTCCCCATTTTCTTTGAGAATTTATACTAGTAAGTAACAAAATGACTTTTTTTTGGCTCCTCCCTTGCCAAAATGTAATTGCTTTTCTATCCTCTACACTTCTGTGATGCACACAATAAAATTGAATTCACTTTCACACTATCTCTTCATTTTTATGAAATCATACCTTTGCTGCAGTGTGTTTTGTGGAAAGTCTCATCAACTCACAGAGTTTGCAAATAAACTGTTCCCTTTCTGACTGCATAAATATAGGAAAATTACTCAAGCTACAGGTAATTATATAGTTGTGTATATATATATATATATATATATATATATATATATATATATGTTTTTTTTATTTATGCATATCTATTTATATGTGTGTGTGTGTGTGTGTGTGTGTGTAGGTGTGTATATATATATATATATATATATATATATATATATATATATATCATGCCTATATTTATATAAAGAAGAAAAATAACTCTCCAAGTCTATGCCCTTTTTATACGGTTCATAAGGGATTACTAGGCTAATGATCCTAGGGAACCTTTATAGGCCTAACCATGCTTCCCAAAGTGGGAATTAAACCCTGTATCTTGTGTTTGTAATGTAAATAGCTTATCTATTACACCAACCCACTTTTTGCAGCACTGCTAAATTGTTCAATACATACCTACAAACAAAAGCAGTAAATATGCAAATTATGCCAATTGCTTTTGAGAAATCTAGACAATATGCTTTGAAAAGTAACACATTTACAATAGGGGAAAAAAATCGAAATTTTCATGCTGATAATTAATATTATATGGGACAGTACCAGGAAAGCAATATATTTTAGTAAAAGTCTGCAACAATGAAAATGTATGTTTTTATTTGCTCACTTGTTAACCAACTAAGGGATATGGCAAAAATAACCATTTTCTTTGCTACTTATATGAACTGGAGTGTTGTGTATAGCACAGGAACATATAATCCACAAATAAATTAATGTACGAGGTAGGTAATGCTTAATGCACTATGTTATACAGTTCTGTCATGTTTGAGAGAAAATGTTATGTTTTACTCTGGAATTTTGGTCAAGTAATGTGCAATTTAGCTCCTCAATTCTTTGTTTATTTACTTTTTTTTTTTTTTTTTTTTTACTTTATTTGTTATCAGAGCAAAGATGTAGTTCCTTGATTGTTTTGCTACATGAGTAAGTCCTTGGAATACCAGTGACTATTCTCAGGGATGACTTCAAAACACTGGGCTGGATTTAGAACATCATGCTAAGTGAATCTTTATGACAAACAGCCACAAACAGGGTCTGGGCGATACAGAAAAAACAGGCTCCACAACACGCAGGTCATGCAGCACATTCAAACACAGTATATGCTAGTGGCCATATTATGACAAAGTAATGGTTTTATTAAGTGAGTACATCCTTGGAATACCAGTGCCCCTCTTCAGGGGTGACTTCCAGACACTGGGCTGGATTTAGAGAGTTTGCCGCATAATGCTAAGTGAATTTGCATGGTAAACAGCCACACAGAGGGTCTGTGCAACTCAGGAAAAACAGGCTTGACAACACAGGCAGATCAAGCAGCACATTCAGGCACAGTTTATTGCAGTGGCCACACGGTGACATGGTGATATACAACAATGCACCTCTCTGTACATGTCAAGTGAGACAAAACAAGATGGCAGTCATCAATAAATGGATAAATGATATGTGTAAGGCAGTGCCTGCTGCATACTTGAACCTGGCTGAATGCTTGTTTTCAGATTAAGTAAATAACTAAAGAATGTTAGTGGTTCCTGCCACAGTAGTAGATGTGTATCTACAAGAGACTCTCAGTGTCACTGCTGTACCCGCTGATCTGCAGCATTGAAAATGGAAGCACTGGGTCAACTGATGTCACATAGTAATTCATAGACTTCATACCACTGACATTGTGGATCTGCACTATATAGATAGGGACAACATCCAAGAAAGTGTGGACATGTGTCAACCTCATCTACAGCCCTGCGGGAGTCATAGAGTACCTATCCCAGTATATACTAAGGTATGTGGGTTTTACATATATTAGCTACAGAGAGTTTTCAACAACCCACCAGGGACATGGTGGAGCTATGTCAAGCATCTCAAGAATACTCCATCAGTTTCATCAAGATATGATTCAGCATGTGGGAGAGCATGTATGATTCTCATGTACTGCAGGGGAAAGATCTAACACCATGCAGTATCTGTATGATATTGCCCATTTTGCCAAAATTGGGGCAATAGATTATATCCATACTGAAATAAAGGCACCACCTGGTAAATTGGGAAGGAGATACATAAATTGCAATGGGTATCATTCCATCAGTTGTGGGGAGGTTTGTAATACACATATAATTATCTACATTCTGTGTGCAAGATACTTAGGGAGTTATCAATGACTTTCACATATGGCACACCTCTGACTTGTACCAATGATTTGCAAGGGGTAACTTCCACCAGGCGCATCTTGCTTATGCTGAGTATGCACAGGATCCCTGGTTTATGACACCCATCAGAAGTCCGCAAAATCAAACTCACCAGGGGAATAACTTTGACTAATCACAACCTTGGAACATTGCTGAGTAAGTTTTTGGGTTGCTTAAAGCACATTCCACTGTCTAAATTCATCCAGTGGTGCCCTTCAACATAACCCAGGAGAGATATGAAAGAGTCCTATGATGGTTTGTGACTAACTGTGCAATTGCCTGGAATTTTTTTTTTTATTTATATTTTATTTTTTACCAATGTTTTTTACTGTTTGTAGGAAGAAAGGCATAGCTTGCAGACAAAAAGATTTACTTTGATTTTTATTTTGTTGTTTTACCTTTAATGCTTACTCTTTGCTGTTAGAAAGGGATAGGTCTTAGGCAGGCAAACTTTATCCATGCAAGTGACCTAGTTAGCTACAAATTCACAGAGACTGCAGAGACAACAATCCAGAGTTTATCTGCAACAATCCTGTGTTGGTTTGTGAGTTATAGATTTACTGTTAAATCAAGGTGGAACTACGAGCGATGTAAAAGAAATCCAGCTTTTGTGTGACTTTCACAACTGGTACAATAGGTCAGAGTGACAAATTTATTGCACTAAATTTAATATTTAGTTGTATACTGTTTGTGTGGCTTTTCTCATAGAAGTTGACATAAAATTTCTTTGAAATCTGTGGTAACTAATTTTAATTATCATTTTCTTCTAAAATTCTTTATTTGTTTGCATCTGAAAATTGATTCCTTCAATGATTATGCCATTAATGACTTGCTAACGCACAAGTATCTTATGTATAATTAAAGGTAACACCTGATAAAACTGGTAATCTGCATTCCTTGTGTCAAAATTAGATGATTTGCTTACCATTATTAGTAATAAATCTGATGTACTAATGATGATTGCAGTTGTGCAATTGGCACAGCTTAGAGAACTGTTGTTACGTATATTAAGGCCTGGACTGCTGAGATAAATATTAGGCAAAGCGCAAACAGAACATGTTTAAGAAAGGAAGTATCTATTGTCAGCAAAGATCATGCAACCCCTGTTAAACGAGATAGTACCAATGTCCAAACTGGAATTCTGGAAGCATACTCAGAAACCTGAAGATTCAGAACATAATAAAAAAAGAAAGACATGAAGAAGTTCATAACTAACAACAAAGAAGAGAAAGAAAATGATTAATGTCTTTAACGCAAAGGGGATACATGCTAAAAAGGACCCTGTTTTGTTGTGTAACACACAGATTACAGGGAATGATAACACTGTTCTGTCAGAAAACTTTTGCCAACAGAAAAAGAAACAATTTTACCAAAAGGAAAGGTAGAAAAAAAGAGACAAAGGGCAGATGAAAAGGAAGACATCATAAAATGAAGTTGGAAGAACTGAAGAGTATTACTGTAAGAAAAAAAGAGGAGAAATGCAGAAATTGACAACATTGTTCATGCTGTGGATGTACAAAGCCAGCTGGATGAGAACTGTATGCTTGCAGATCTAATAAGCAATTAAAACAGTGAGATTAATAAGACTAATGGTGATGAAGATTATTCTTTTGAAACAATTGGAAGAGCAAATATTACTGAATTAGAAGAGGATTCTTCAGATCTGATCATAAATGATATTCTTGTAATTGGAGTTTCAGTTATTAGAGGAAGTGATACTTACACTTGCAGAGATGATAATGAGCATCAGATTGCATTATGCTTGCCAGTCTCAAAAACAGAGGCTTTTGACACAGTATCACATCAAAAACTTCTCAACAAGCTAGCCTCGCTTACTTTATCCCAGTCTGCCCTCTCCTTGTTTACTAGCTGCTTACCCGATCATCAACAGGCAGTTAAATGGCAACATGAACTATCTTCCATATTACTCATATCTGCAGGTACACCCCAAGGCTCAATTTTTGGTCCACTGCTATTTACAGATTTCACAAATAAACTTTGCGCAGCTACATAACATGCATCTACAGATCAATATGCAGACGACTCCTCCCTTGTCTGCTCTGCTCCCTCTCTGCCTAGAACTACTGCAAAAAAACAACAATCCCGCCTAGACATAGAAAAATGGGAGCGCTACAGAATCCTGAAAGCCCAAAATCCTGAGACCAAAATCCAGAAAGTTCAAAATACTGAAAACTCAAAATCCTGAAAACACACAGGATACCAACACTCACTATATTCTAGCACAATTACATACAGAAGCATATTACCCTTCAACTATATGCAGGTGGGCAAGCCCCCCTGCACCCTCCATGTGGGGGGCTGCATCCCCCAGACCCCCTGCTACTTAAATATATCAACTCTGAGATTGCACTTCACTACACTAAGTGCAATCTTGGAGTTGATATATTTAAGTAGCAGGGGGTGTGGGGGCGCAGCCCCTACATGGGGAGTGCAGGGGGGCTTCCTCTTGCTTATACTTGGAGAATAGTAATATAGTTTGTGTTTTATTTGTTTTTGTATGTACTTGTGCTGGAATATAGTGAGTGTTGGTATCCTATGTTTTCAGGATTTTGAATTTTCAGTATTTTGGGTTTTCAGTATTTTGAACTTTCAGGATTTTGGTCTTAGGATTTTGGGCTTTCAGGATTCTGTAGCGCTCCCAGAAAAATACCTCTCAGACTCCCAACTTGTACTCAGCCCAAACAAAACAAAGCTCATGCTCTTCACTGGTAGCAAAATACCACATCACTTTCCCCCTTCTCCATCTACTCATCAAACAAAACAAGAATAGAAACTTTCAAATTCATTAAACTTCTTGGAGTTACAATTGACAACAATCTTAAATTTGACAAACAACTGCAACTGTCAAAAAAGTCCATTTCAAGTTAGGTTCACTCTATAGAATCAAGCCTCAAGCAAAGGATAGTACCAGACAATCCATTTCCAGAACACACCTACTCTCTACCCTCCTAAATGCCTCGCCAATACTGACAAATCTAAGAAAAACAGAGTTAAGCAAACTGGACCCCTGCTATAATAAAATAGCCAGATTTGACTATAACCTCTCTGCTATATCCCACCACTACACAGCTTTACAGCAACTAAAATGGTTGGAACTCCGACATCTACTAACCCTTAACCAACCCACTATAGCATATTCTACCATCCACCACCCTAACAACTGCCCAGCTCTCAAGGACTTACTTCAGATCCACTCTAATTGTCAATCACTAAGATCCTCCAATAAACTCCTACTGAAAGTAACTAAATCCAACAATAGCTATGGCGATTCCCTATACTCCAACAAAATAGCTTCATTCTGGAACTCTATGCCTCAGAACATACTCAATACCTACGTCACATCCAAATTCAAACAACTACTTAGGGAACACTTTGACAACATCTGGCTGTGCTCCTGCACCAAACCTCGTTGGACGCACTACCCCTCATTATCTCCTCAGCAAGCAATACCTGCCATATCCTTAATAGCCCATCTATCTCTATTTCAAAATCCATTTACTTTCTCACAACTTCTCTCTTATTTATCTTTATTCCATAGCTACCAAATTTCACCTATCTTCCTCCTTTGATACCTAACTGATCGTAGTTGCCATCTTACTTCTGAACTACTCTCCTTCTAGCTTCTCTATTTCAAAATATGGCATATAACTATTACCCATCAATCTCTATCCAAATTATATCGTACAGACACTATACTCTGGTGCTCTAAAAGTGTTCACTAATGACATCTTTCTCTGCCTCTGTACAACAAACAATTGTCAATGCCACAGTTATTCAATATTTATATATTATATTGTATTACTATCACTGTTAATTCTCATATAACTGTATTGCTATATTGTACTTCACATTGTTTTTCTCTGATTATTATTTGCATGCATATAGTGGAGCTTTTCTCCCCAGGACTCCACTGAAAAAGAGCAAATAGCTCAGTCAGACATTCCTGGTAAACAAATGCAAAATAAATAAATAAATGTAAGAAAGGCCTTTGAACACCTTAATGTACAGAAGTTCAGATCTGTTTTTATTCATGTCTATACAAATTATCTCATATACAAGGGGTCTGTTAGTAGGGAACTTATAGCCCTCTTAGATAGCATTGCTTGTACAGGTGTTAGGAAGTTTTTCTTTTAGAAATCATATATAGAAAGGATAGTTAGTTCATTGTGAATGACAAAATATTTTGGGTAAATACCTATGTGAAAAAAATATCCCATTTTAAAAAAAATAGTAAAGTGTTCAGCAATTTTGGACACACAAGTTTAAACAGGATGATGTGCACTTATCAAGATCAGGGAAGAGAATTTTTGCAGCTGATATTTTTCAATATTTGACAAATATAGGACAGGAATTTTGCCAGGTCAAAAATGTAACAGTTCGCAGATAGCAAAATCTGTTGCATTTCTGATGGCTGTTAATGCTAGAAGCATTAGTAATAAAGTTGTTTTTATTGGAAAATTTACTAAGAAACCATTTTTTATCAAGGTATAAATGTTTTTACTGCAATCAACTTTCTAACAACAAATCAGATAGAGGTGCTATGACTAGTATTAATGATTGTTATGCTACCTGTAACTATTACATGTTCAGTGATAACACCAATACTGAAGATTGTGTAACTGTGGCAATAAAGACAACCCTGGAACATATAATAATTGTTTGAGTGTATAGACCACCAAAGTCAAGTGCTGATGACTTAGAGGAATTTATACATTTCTTGCATGAAATATAGGAGGGAAGAATAATAGTGACTGGGAACTTAAATTTACTAGAAACAGACTGGAATAATATTGATTCAACAACATTAATAAGGAAATTATTTGCAATGTTTGTTCAGGATCAACAATTGCTTCAGACTGTAAAAAAGCCTACTAGGGAACCAAACATACTAAACATTCCTGGGGATTTAATAAAATTCATGTAGGCATAGTGTAAAGCATATACAGAAAGTACTGTGGCTGTGTATGTGGTACCCCCTCGGTAGCAGGCCATGCATATTAATGAAGGGTCATTACTGAGGGAGAGCCATGTAACATGGTTATTTAGTCAGTGTAGGGAGTGTTGTTACCATGTCCGGAGATGAGTAACACACCCCCTGCACTGTCAAAGTGACGGATATCAATGTCTGCATTACGCATATGTAATAAAGTTTTAATTTCTTTTTTTCTGTTTTTCTTTTTCTTTTAATGTTTGCTCGATGCAGATTGCAGCAATGGACACATCCCAAACATCTAAAAAAGAAACCAGATAAATTTAATTATGAATGTAAAGGTCAAGGTTAAGCATAACTGATTGGGTCTGTGTGGGTGTTGTGGTACTCAGTGGTATTTAAACTTAGATGAGAGGTATTTATAAAAGTATAGCAGCATTCCACACATTCATGTAGCCAAATGGTTAGAGTGGCAGCCGTATGTATTGTAGGTGCAGGGTTCAAATGGACAGACAGGTTATTAAGGAGTTATTTTGAAAAATACATTGTGGGAAGTATTTTTAAATCATGTTTTGCTGTGCTCAACTAAACTCTGCTAAGCTCAGCTAAGACTTGCCAAGCACTACTTAAACATGGAATGTTTTAGCACTGCTTAGCTGGTTTGTGCATTGCTAAGCAGTGCAAAGCACTGTTAAGTAATGCCGGTTTAAACATTGCTCAGCTCAGTTAAGCTGGTTTGCATAGTGCTAAGTGACATTCCACATTTTTAAAAATGTCCCACTGGTGTGTAAGGGTGGGAAAACAAGCTATATTAAGTGTAACAGGTGGTAATACAGAGTAACCAGTTGGAGTTTGAACTGTGCAGGAACTATGGCAGGTTTTGGAGAGGGTGTGCACTTCCAGGAACAGTGATGGGACATTCTGGAGTTCAAGGTCATGGTTGGACTTCTAGTGAAAGACCATGAACACCAGCTGCTGCAGGGCCAGTTCCAAGGTGGTGGCATGGGACTGGCTGTCACATGATCTCACCAATGCTACAGCTATCCCCAACACAGGTGTGCAGGACCATCATCACTATGAGCATCTGAAGTGTCGGAAGGGATGACTTCTGGACACCTGGGTCCAGGATGCTCAGAACTGGAATGCCCCACACGTTTGTAAATACTGTTAGCATTGTTTTACCAATACCTAATCTGAATGCGTGATAGACAGGTACACATAAAGGTGTGTTTCTCTCCCTACAGCTGCAGAGGAGAGAGTTCGCAACCTAGAGGCCCAAGCAGGGTGCCTGTTCAAGTTGTGCCATGAGTATGGTGAGTACAGATCAATGAAATAGGCAAAGGAAACGGACTAGCCGTAAACTAGAAATAAATTATTAACACAGCTTAATGGCAGAACGGTACAATAAAGGCTCATACGATTAGCGCTTTCTTTCACTTTATTTAAAACGTGAACTTCTTCAGAAACAAGAACATGTGCCCTCCCCAGCACAAGTCTTATAAGCTCTTTAGAAACAGGATATGATGTCATGAAGTTCTACTTAATTTTTAAAAATATGCACACAAAAAATATGTATATATATATATATATATGCAATGTTATAAAACTACATATGTATACAAAAAACATCGTACTGTTTAAAATTGAACACCATACTATCATAGCAAATGTATTCCGGTGTTTTAAATGCTCAATGTGATGAAATGACATAAATCTATACAAAATATATTCCTGAATGGAAAGTTGGAATGCTTGTCATCATTACAAAAATTATAACTTGTTCCTAGCACATATCTACAATGTGATACCCTCAATAAAGCAATAAAATACATTGTTCTTAATATGTTATACTAATATACATCTATAAATTCAAATTGTATTATCTGTATAACAAAAAACATTTCATATTAATTACTTCATTAAGACCAGGGTACTGGTCTGCCCCTAATAACAATTGCCAAAGTGTCTCCTTTTGCTCTAATTTGTTGTTAACATCCCCCATAAATGCCATTTTTTCTATGTGGTCTAAAACAAAAAATTCAAACTTTTTAAAGTCACTACATACCAAAGAATGCCTTGCAAGTGCATTATTTTTATCTTTGTTTTTTATAGCTAGAGTGTGTTCGTAAATTCTCCGCTTCAAAAATCTGACAGTTTTACCCACATAATAACATTCACAGGATACACAACAGGCCAAATAAACCACACATTCACTGTGACAATTGAAATATTTCTTAGCCCAGAAGGTCCTTTTTAGATGTTTCAAAGTAACAAAAGAACTATTACTTAGAAATCTACACTGTCTGCAGTTGGTGCATGCAAAAGTACCCTTTTTGATTAAGTCTCTGGTCTTCACCACAGAGGTGACTTCAGTCCTTTCTAAAATTTTCTTAATGTTGGTCACTGTTTTATAAGTGAATTGTGGTTTAGACCCTACACAGCTGACTAAATCCTTATTACCTAGAATAATTCTCCAATTCCTTTCTATAGTGTTTCTAATTTCTTTTAGTTCATTTACTATAGGAAGTGGAAAAGCTGTGTAGAACCCAATATCTTCATTTCTTCTTATACCCTCATTTTCTTGCTGAACTACTCTCGGTTGTTCCACAAGCATATCTGTGGCCAATAAAATAGGTTTTGCTACTCCTAGTCTTAGCTTGTTGACTTCCTTTTCCAATTTTTTGATCCAATTTGGATTGTAACCTCTTACAGTAAACATTTGTCTCAAATGTATTAACTCTTCATGGAATACTAAGTCGTCTGTAGTGAGCCTACTTAATCTGATCATTTGTCCTTTTACTACACTCTTTTTCATATGTTGTGGGTGTAGACTAGCCTTATGAAGGTATTGGTTGGTGAAACATGATTTCCTGTAGACTTTACTTGATATGTTGCCATTCAGATCATTAATACCCAGAAGTAGGTCTAAAAAATGTATATTTCTACCAAATTCTCCTATTTTGAAAAATAGGAAGCTAGTAGTAGTGTTTAAATCACTTAACATGTTCTCAAATTCCCATTTTTCACCTTTCCACAGGAAAAACAAATCATCAATGTACCTAAAGTACATCAAAACTTTTCCAAAGCTAGGATGGACTTTGAGGAACGTCTGTTCCCATCTAGACATCACTAAATTTGCAAATGCCGGGGCCACTCTGGCCCCCATTGCTACTCCGGATGTCTGTTTGTATAGTACGTTGTTGAATTTGAAAAAATTATTTTCGAGTACTATTTCCATGAGGGTACATAGTGTGTTTATCCTATGGTCACTCATATCTGTATGGTTTGCAAGATGTTCCCTCATATATTCTATTCCTTCTATTTGATCTATAGACGTATAAAGACTTCTAACGTCTAACGTAGCAAAATTCACATCCTTATCTAGTTTTCCTATCTTTCCCAAAATCTCCAAAAGCTGCCAAGAATCTCTAAGATAGTATTCTGCCTTCTGTGCCACAGGATTTAGTATACTGTCAAGCCAGATGGAGATGTTCTCCGTTTTGGAATTTTTAGCTGATACAATTGGCCTGAATGATAAATCTTCCAGGCCATACTGTATTTTGGGTATACCAAAAAACTTAGCCATAGTAGGATGTTCTACTAAAAGAAAATCATAGTCCACCTTATCTAATTCACTTTGGCAAAACATGTCAAATAGAATGACATCTATTCTTCTGAAACTGATTTTAACCAATTCTGTTGTAATTTTGCGGTAGTTGGAAGTGTCTTTTAACATATCCAATATTCTATTGTTGTAATCTATTGTGTTCATAACAATGATTTTACCCCCTTTGTCTGCTTTCATGATTCTAACCTCAGTATTTACTGACAACTCCTGTAATGCTTTACTTTCTGTACTAGTTAAGTTGATCAATTCACTGCTTGTAGTGATGTTTCTGAATTCTTTTTCACATGAATTCAAAAACACTTGTAGTGTATTTATCAAAGGGGGGTTAAATGTACTGGGCTTCATTGGTAATCTGTTAGTGGAAGTATTATGATCTGTGATATCTTTTAGGATGTATTTTAAATTTAATTTTCGTAAATACAACCTAAAATCCACCAACAGTCTACTGATTTCAACCTTATTACAAGGAATGAAAGTGAAGCCTTTGTTTAGTACACTGAAAGCATCTACATTCAACAATACATTACTTAGATTTAACACATTGATGGTGTAATCAGTCTCTTCGATGGAAGGGGCTACCATCTCCTTTTGTTTTTGCCCTTCATCTTCCCTTTCTGTTGTGTGGTATTGTACCACCTTGTAGTCCTTTTCCCTTGTGCCCTCTGTGGTTGAAAAGGGCCCTTGGATGTACCAGGTTGCTGACTTGCAACCTCCGCATAACTTGTAGTTATGTTCTCTACTACAGTGTCCCCAGTGTTGTCTTTAGTTGTGTCCGTTAGTATTGGTACACTATCTTCTGAACTTTCAGACACCAAAATGTGGATGTTATCATTAATCGGTACACCTACATCATTTGCAGTTCCTTGTGGAGCTCTATTTGACTTTTCTAACACAACAGAAACAATATTTTGAGGGACAGAACCTACTTTTAATCCATCCGTAGTCGATATGTAGGCTTCATTGGACTTGTAAGTCCTAATGTCCCTCAACAATTTATGTTGTTTTCTTTGAACAATAATAGACCTATGTTTATTGGCCTTAATTTCAATATTGTTATATAGTGTGAAAAGTTCACGAAAACAGATGTTGTTTTTGATAGAATCATCAAGCTCCTTGATGCCCATTTTCACTTTGTTGATATCAGACTCGTAATGTTTGACTAATATATCCATCATAGCCAAACCTACGTCATTATAAACTTTGATTATCTTTTTTGACAAAGCATCTCCAGGTTCCACACAATTTGGGAACTTAGCAGTCCGCAAACCTTGTGGTACAATACATCGTTGGATACACTCCGTTAGGTATTGTATCTCAAGTTCTAGTGTTATGTATTTAAAAACTAACTTCTCTAAATCGAAAATTAGTTTTTTACATGTTCTTAAATCACTAGAAATGTCATGATACTCACTGGCAATCCTGTTCGTCATGTCGCCATTTATGTTTTTAAATGGATTTTGCAGTTCTTTAAAAATAAATCCCCAAACGTTACTGTTCTGTAAAGTACCGGTGTTTCCATCGTGTCTCGTTGGAGTTGTATGCGCCGTGACGTGTTCTACTGGCGCTTCTTTATGACATGAGATGCTCCTGCTCGGGTCAGTAGTGTTAACTCCTTCATTGGCGTCTCGCTTTTTATTTTTTTGCAAACATTCAAACACTATTTTCGTAATAGTGTGTATTAGTGTTGTATCCACATCACCGAGGTTGATCCGCTCTTCAGCTCTACCACCTCCTGGTGTGGAATGTATTGTTAAGTCCAATAGCGTGTCAGAGGAGGACGCCTCAGTAACCATTTTCCACTAAGCACTGTGCAACAAAGAAATAGGCAAAGGAAACGGACTAGCCGTAAACTAGAAATAAATTATTAACACAGCTTAATGGCAGAACGGTACAATAAAGGCTCATACGATTAGCGCTTTCTTTCACTTTATTTAAAACGTGAACTTCTTCAGAAACAAGAACATGTGCCCTCCCCAGCACAAGTCTTATAAGCTCTTTAGAAACAGGATATGATGTCATGAAGTTCTACTTAATTTTTAAAAATATGCACACAAAAAAAAATATGTATATATATATATATATATATGCAATGTTATAAAACTACATATGTATACAAAAAACATCGTACTGTTTAAAATTGAACACCATACTATCATAGCAAATGTATTCCGGTGTTTTAAATGCTCAATGTGATGAAATGACATAAATCTATACAAAATATATTCCTGAATGGAAAGTTGGAATGCTTGTCATCATTACAAAAATTATAACTTGTTCCTAGCACATATCTACAATGTGATACCCTCAATAAAGCAATAAAATACATTGTTCTTAATATGTTATACTAATATACATCTATAAATTCAAATTGTATTATCTGTATAACAAAAAACATTTCATATTAATTACTTCATTAAGACCAGGGTACTGGTCTGCCCCTAATAACAATTGCCAAAGTGTCTCCTTTTGCTCTAATTTGTTGTTAACATCCCCATAAATGCCATTTTTTCTATGTGGTCTAAAACAAAAATTCAAACTTTTAAAGTCACTACATACCAAAGAATGCCTTGCAAGTGCATTATTTTTATCTTTGTTTTTTATAGCTAGAGTGTGTTCGTAAATTCTCCGCTTCAAAAATCTGACAGTTTTGCCCACATAATAACATTCACAGGATACACAACAGGCCAAATAAACCACACATTCACTGTGACAATTGAAATATTTCTTAGCCCAGAAGGTCCTTTTAGATGTTTCAAAGTAACAAAAGAACTATTACTTAGAAATCTACACTGTCTGCAGTTGGTGCATGCAAAGTACCCTTTTGATTAAGTCTCTGGTCTTCACCACAGAGGTGACTTCAGTCCTTTCTAAAATTTTCTTAATGTTGGTCACTGTTTTATAAGTGAATTGTGGTTTAGACCCTACACAGCTGACTAAATCCTTATTACCTAGAATAATTCTCCAATTCCTTTCTATAGTGTTTCTAATTTCTTTTAGTTCATTTACTATAGGAAGTGGAAAAGCTGTGTAGAACCCAATATCTTCATTTCTTCTTATACCCTCATTTTCTTGCTGAACTACTCTCGGTTGTTCCACAAGCATATCTGTGGCCAATAAAATAGGTTTTGCTACTCCTAGTCTTAGCTTGTTGACTTCCTTTTCCAATTTTTTTTTTTTTTTGATCCAATTTGGATTGTAACCTCTTACAGTAAACATTTGTCTCAAATGTATTAACTCTTCATGGAATACTAAGTCGTCTGTAGTGAGCCTACTTAATCTGATCATTTGTCCTTTTACTACACTCTTTTTCATATGTTGTGGGTGTAGACTAGCCTTATGAAGGTATTGGTTGGTGAAACATGATTTCCTGTAGACTTTACTTGATATGTTGCCATTCAGATCATTAATACCCAGAAGTAGGTCTAAAAAATGTATATTTCTACCAAATTCTCCTATTTTGAAAAATAGGAAGCTAGTAGTAGTGTTTAAATCACTTAACATGTTCTCAAATTCCCATTTTTCACCTTTCCACAGGAAAAACAAATCATCAATGTACCTAAAGTACATCAAAACTTTTCCAAAGCTAGGATGGACTTTGAGGAACGTCTGTTCCCATCTAGACATCACTAAATTTGCAAATGCCGGGGCCACTCTGGCCCCCATTGCTACTCCGGATGTCTGTTTGTATAGTACGTTGTTGAATTTGAAAAAATTATTTTCGAGTACTATTTCCATGAGGGTACATAGTGTGTTTATCCTATGGCCACTCATATCTGTATGGTTTGCAAGATGTTCCCTCATATATTCTATTCCTTCTATTTGATCTATAGACGTATAAAGACTTCTAACGTCTAACGTAGCAAAATTCACATCCTTATCTAGTTTTCCTATCTTTCCCAAAATCTCCAAAAGCTGCCAAGAATCTCTAAGATAGTATTCTGCCTTCTGTGCCACAGGATTTAGTATACTGTCAAGCCAGATGGAGATGTTCTCCGTTTTGGAATTTTTAGCTGATACAATTGGCCTGAATGATAAATCTTCCAGGCCATACTGTATTTTGGGTATACCAAAAAACTTAGCCATAGTAGGATGTTCTACTAAAAGAAAATCATAGTCCACCTTATCATAACTTTTCACACTATATAACAATATTGAAATTAAGGCCAATAAACATAGGTCTATTATTGTTCAAAGAAAACAACATAAATTGTTGAGGGACATTAGGACTTACAAGTCCAATGAAGCCTACACATCGACTACGGATGGATTAAAAGTAGGTTCTGTCCCTCAAAATATTGTTTCTGTTGTGTTAGAAAAGTCAAATAGAGCTCCACAAGGAACTGCAAATGATGTAGGTGTACCGATTAATGATAACATCCACATTTTGGTGTCTGAAAGTTCAGAAGATAGTGTACCAATACTAACGGACACAACTAAAGACAACACTGGGGACACTGTAGTAGAGAACATAACTACAAGTTATGCGGAGGTTGCAAGTCAGCAACCTGGTACATCCAAGGGCCCTTTTCAACCACAGAGGGCACAAGGGAAAAGGACTACAAGGTGGTACAATACCACACAACAGAAAGGGAAGATGAAGGGCAAAAACAAAAGGAGATGGTAGCCCCTTCCATCGAAGAGACTGATTACACCATCAATGTGTTAAATCTAAGTAATGTATTGTTGAATGTAGATGCTTTCAGTGTACTAAACAAAGGCTTCACTTTCATTCCTTGTAATAAGGTTGAAATCAGTAGACTGTTGGTGGATTTTAGGTTGTATTTACGAAAATTAAATTTAAAATACATCCTAAAAGATATCACAGATCATAATACTTCCACTAACAGATTACCAATGAAGCCCAGTACATTTAACCCCTTTGATAAATACACTACAAGTGTTTTGAATTCATGTGAAAAAGAATTCAGAAACATCACTACAAGCAGTGAATTGATCAACTTAACTAGTACAGAAAGTAAAGCATTACAGGAGTTGTCAGTAAATACTGAGGTTAGAATCATGAAAGCAGACAAAGGGGGTAAAATCATTGTTATGAACACAATAGATTACAACAATAGAATATTGGATATGTTAAAAGACACTTCCAACTACCGCAAAATTACAACAGAATTGGTTAAAATCAGTTTCAGAAGAATAGATGTCATTCTATTTGACATGTTTTGCCAAAGTGAATTAGATAAGGTGGACTATGATTTTCTTTTAGTAGAACATCCTACTATGGCTAAGTTTTTTGGTATACCCAAAATACAGTATGGCCTGGAAGATTTATCATTCAGGCCAATTGTATCAGCTAAAAATTCCAAAACGGAGAACATCTCCATCTGGCTTGACAGTATACTAAATCCTGTGGCACAGAAGGCAGAATACTATCTTAGAGATTCTTGGCAGCTTTTGGAGATTTTGGGAAAGATAGGAAAACTAGATAAGGATGTGAATTTTGCTACGTTAGACGTTAGAAGTCTTTATACGTCTATAGATCAAATAGAAGGAATAGAATATATGAGGGAACATCTTGCAAACCATACAGATATGAGTGGCCATAGGATAAACACACTATGTACCCTCATGGAAATAGTACTCGAAAATAATTTTTTCAAATTCAACAACGTACTATACAAACAGACATCCGGAGTAGCAATGGGGGCCAGAGTGGCCCCGGCATTTGCAAATTTAGTGATGTCTAGATGGGAACAGACGTTCCTCAAAGTCCATCCTAGCTTTGGAAAAGTTTTGATGTACTTTAGGTACATTGATGATTTGTTTTTCCTGTGGAAAGGTGAAAAATGGGAATTTGAGAACATGTTAAGTGATTTAAACACTACTACTAGCTTCCTATTTTTCAAAATAGGAGAATTTGGTAGAAATATACATTTTTTAGACCTACTTCTGGGTATTAATGATCTGAATGGCAACATATCAAGTAAAGTCTACAGGAAATCATGTTTCACCAACCAATACCTTCATAAGGCTAGTCTACACCCACAACATATGAAAAAGAGTGTAGTAAAAGGACAAATGATCAGATTAAGTAGGCTCACTACAGACGACTTAGTATTCCATGAAGAGTTAATACATTTGAGACAAATGTTTACTGTAAGAGGTTACAATCCAAATTGGATCAAAAAATTGGAAAAGGAAGTCAACAAGCTAAGACTAGGAGTAGCAAAACCTATTTTATTGGCCACAGATATGCTTGTGGAACAACCGAGAGTAGTTCATCGAGTGAGTACAGATCAATTTACAATCTATAGTCAAATACATAAGATTAAGTAATTCATTCACTGCTAGTAGGTACATACAGTACAGACGTGTGTACTGCAACTGATGTGGACATAGGCCTGTACTGCAATTACTGACTACTGCCAACTATAGTGCAATAAACATTAAAGCATTAAACCTGATAATGTTAATGAAATAAAGTTTCTACTGCAACAATTCTGGAATTACAGCTGTATAGAAACACCTGCATTATATCAACAGTTGTGCAATAAAGACTCGAAAATATACCAATGACTGCATGAAAGTACTCCTAAGAAAGCTGTGTTGTGCAATATGTTTGTAAGTAGGGTTGTTGTTCATGAAATCAAGTATGACATCTGCTCTGAAATAAAAACACAAAGAATACCACTAACTGACTCAAGGTTTACCTAAGAAAGAGTGTTATGCTAAATTGTAGATTTAGAGCTGTACTACAAGATATATGCATTATGACATTTGCTCTGCACTAACATCTGAAGCAATACCAGGAACATCCAGGGTATATTGTGTATATCAAGATTGTCTTGTGTTAACCATGGCATTTCAGCTATATGCATTCCTGCTCTGAGTTACAGTGCTGCAGGCAAGTATGAAAATGTAATAGCTGTAGTGTGGAAATATATTATCTGCAACTGTATATGGGTCAGGTAGTCAACCCAGTAGTCCGATATGTTTTGTACATGTCACAGATATTTCCACCCATTAACAGTTTATCCTGTACACCTGCATTCTATGTATTAATGTACAGTTTACCTAGTATCTCTGGCATGTATTTATCTCATGCATGTCTGTTCAACTGTCACTGTAGTCTGGTATAAAACTGTACTACTATTACCATGTCATATTTTGTTTCCAGGTGAGCTCTAGACAAACATCAGTCAGTCAATAGTCAGCAGTGGCTCAGTAGTTCAGTTTGTTAAATGCTGTGTCTGATGTACATTTTGTCAAACACAGACCAGGGTGTGAAGAATGGGGGAAGATGGGCGAAGGCTGCCAGCCTAGTCAAATAGAATTTGATACATAATTCTATCGTTTGCATATATAAATGTAAAATACAGGCTTGTGTTCTTAAATGAAAGAAAACACTGTAAAATATGAACTTCAAGATTGTTGCAACATTGCCATCTGCTGTAAGGGAAACTAAGCCAAGCATTTCACATGTTCTTTGAAGTTAAAAGTATCTAAATAGTGGTGCCGAAGTGGCTGGCTGAACACATTCTTTCTATTGTTTTAACTTAAGGAATAATTGCTAAAGTGTACATGTGAAATGTCTTTTATTGTTGTAGTTTCCTGAGCAGGTGTTGGATTGCTAAACAATGCAGTTTGTTGGCCTGGGAACTCCAGACTAAGAGTCAACATGATGTAATGTGTATACTGGGAAAACCTAAGTGTCAAAATGATGTAATCTGGGAGGGCCTTAGTAGAAATGTTTGTTAGTGAGTTTAAAAACTATTGTTGAGAGAGAGACTGTAAGCATTTTGTCTTGGACCATCAACCCCAGCACTGGTTATGCTCTATATGTATGTAAGTAGGATGGTAGCACTGTGTTTTCTCGTAAGAATAGCTAAAGATTAGAAAGTTAGATTAAGTGTTTTTTTCTATGACATCAGACCTGTCCTACTGTATTATTTTAAGTTTTTGTGTGATCTCTGAACTCTTAGATATCACTGTCGTGTAGTAGTATTGTCTTGTGTTTTTAATTATTTATTATTAAATATTTTAAAAACCTTTACCTGTGGCTGGTTTGTGTAGAGATAAGTAAGCTCTAGAGTACATTGCATATTTATAGAGTTTACTATAATCAGCCACTCTAATAAGCCTTAGACTGAATAGTCATATTACCAATCAGATAATAATATTGCACAGTAATAAATGGACAGTCTTTTAAGGGTCTTTGCATAGGTGATAGGTATTAGCTGGTGGTGGCAGAAATTACTACTGTATAGTCTGGGTAAAGGGGCACAGCTGGAGAATTTGTGTCAGCCTTTCCTGGGAGTGTCTGTGAAGTTGTATAAATACTTATCTCAAAGTGTGTGTGGTGTGTCAGCTAGCTGGGGCAGGGACACAAAGCACTGGTGGGACAGAGAGGGTACTGAAGGTTAACGTGCCAGCTAGGCTGAGATCTGGACCCTATAGCTGTGCCAGTGGGGAGTCTTATTGGGGACCTGGAGAGCAAAGGAGCAACCAGCCCCAGACTGACTGTGATCTCTGTGTGCATTTAAGGGACATTGTACTTTACTGTGTGTATTTGTTATCCTTTCCTCTTATATGAGACACCCTCCCTTGGTGTTGGTAGTAAGGACTGAGGCTCCTTGATTGCTGGGCCAGGGCATGGTCATCACACAGGCTTTGAATCCTGTGACAAGTACTGATAAATATTATTGAATCGGGTATGTATTGTTAACAGATGTTCTCCCCACAGGAATTACAGGCAAATGGGTGCAGTAGCCCTTTTTATGGGTTAATAATTTGTGTGCTCAGATGTAACAGACTGTTACAAGCATTGATCAGAAATGTGATAAGATGTCATAAAATAAAGACAAGTACAACAGTAATAAAAGATAAAACAATAAATAAAATGTGTAATCTTGGTATGGCTGTATGCCTGGTATGTCGGTGAACATTTGCTGATGGTCTAATCCCATGCCTGCCAAGGACAGAATGATAGATGTTTATTTTCTGTACTGTACATGATACATACCTCTCAAGTTTCACACTGTCACAGACTGTAATCAGCATTGCCTAATCCTTCTGTCAGAGATCTGTCATTGACGTGATTATGTCAATAGCTCAGTCACACTACATCAGTCCACAGTACACTGTGGTAGTTATATAGATCCACCTGACATGTAATAGTCCTCTCTAGTTGTATACCTGAAGAAGTATCTGCTTGGCCCATTCTGTCCCATGCAGATAGATTGAGAGGTATGTATGTGCTACAGCAGCTATAGAGCACTGTTATACATAAAGGAAGGACAGACCTGTAGAGTATATAACGGCACTGTTGCAAACTATATAGTCTATATTGGTATTAATGGACTGTATTTCTCTCTATCTCACCCCTTATCTTCATCATAATTTATTATTGTTATACATTGGTTATGGTTTACTATTAAGTTATGTTATTCTCTAAACATTATGTTGGGTCTTGTGTTTTATTGTTATGTATTACAATCGTTGCATGCTAACATATTTTGTTGAATTACCTATGTTGTTGCCCTTATGCCATAACTATTACTGGCATGCTGTTACTATACTGACTGCTATCTTACTTATTGTTGTGTTCCATATACTATTAATTGTTATGTTACTGGGTTATTTGCAATGTGCTGTCATGCTGTTATAACTAACTAAATGTTCTGATCATTACTAACCTATACACATTGAAATACATCAACACTATAGCTCAACTGGGTAAGATGGTTCCTGGTGATCTTCCTACCCTACTTCAGCAGGCCATGGCAGAAGTTCCAGCTCATAAGGGACCCAGGCCGGTGGTGCCCCCTCTGCTGGCCCTGCCCCACCTATGGGTGGAAGCACTTCAGGGGATGTGGCCCATCCCATCCCTGACAGCGAAGGTGGAAGGGGGTTGTCATCCAGGATCAGGTACTGGCGATGGTGTGCAGGATAGTTCATCATAGGTATGGCAACACCTGTGCTGGATTGAGGGCAGACTCATCAACCAGGAGGGGCCTGGGGGCCCCGATGCCCAGCTTCCAGCACAGCCATATTTTCAGCAGTGAAGGAGCAGTGTTGACTGTCCATGGGTGGGGATCTCAGTCACACTACTGCCATCTGGGGGCACATGGACCTCTTATTCCAAAACACCCTCCCCGACCAAGGTATTTGCCAACTTATGTGTCACACACCACCCCTGTATGCTGTCTAGTCTGTCTTGCTGCCCACCAATGCAACCTCTCCTACCATACCTATCTCCCCACATGTACCTATATCCATTCCCAACATTCCACTCTCTCCTTAAAAAAAAGGTCTCCTGTCCCACAAAAAAAATATTGCCACATTCGTAGCTCTCCATTTTGCACATATGTCTTCTAGACACAACTAATTAGATTAATTAATGAACACATTTATGTTGCCCTCACCTTTCTCTCTGTGGTGTGAGGCTCCAAATTCCAAATTCTTTAAAACCTGCACAGCTGTTGCTGTAGAAAAAACAGAAAGCTATGGTCCTTTCCTATACTCGTCCTGCAGAACCCTCCCTGCCTTTCAGTATGTTTTTCCCCTGCTTGCCCCCATTTCACTACTTTCCTATCAGCCCTTTTTCTTTTCTTTTTTTTAATTTTTAAACTGGGTTTAAGCAGAGCTAAGCAATGAGCCGAGATATGGCACATCTGCAAAATAATCTTCCCTGCCACATTTTGAACCTAGGCCCCTGTCAGCTATAACACAGTGCATTATCCCACTTGGCCAATCACCTCTGAAGTAAAGCAGGTGTTTCCACCAATATATACTGATTGCCACTGACACACTGCAAGTACACATGATGGGAAAAATGAGAGCGTATTTGTGATTGTGATGCAGAAACTACACCAGTACACAGCCAAATAAATAATAATGGATGTATGTGAGGCTTGGTATAGCAGGTAAATCTGTCAACTGTACAGACTGTTGCAGAATGTCCATATTTGTGCCCCCTAGTATGGCATGGTTTTCACAAAAACATATGTGTCTGGTAAAGTACTGGCAAGACATACTGAGGTTAGAAGATCATGACAGCCATTTGAGTATCACACTTCATAACCTTCAGAAAACACATGCTAATGCAAATCATGTGTCACAGACTGTATGCATGCACATATATATTGCAAATATACCTCCTGCAGAACTTACTCAGTTGTTCAGTTTGTTAAATGCCTTGCATGTAGTACATTTTGCCACCCACAGTCCTGGGTTTGAATCCAGTGTGGTGCACTTCAATTACATTCTTGTGAATACAGCAAACAATGACTGAGTCATGCAATTTTAACCAAAACAGGTTTCTGCCACTGAATTAACAGCCACCCATGTTTATAAGTCAAAGGCCTGTAGGTAGGGACACACTGCACATATTCGTATAGCTTACCTACATGTCACCTACTACTCTCTGGTTGGCACTGTTACATAAATATCCAAAAATGAATTCTCTAATGCACACCATGACAATAAGAAGCTGAACATTGTTCGTTGACCGTTTATTGATAGAAAAAATATATATATAACAGAACGTGCCCAGTGAACAGTACCTCATAGTAGAAAGTGACTTGATACTTGAGTCTATTAAGCTACGTGATGAATTGGGAGCGATCATGTCAACTACTGAAATGAAAGATTTTCTCAGCATGACTACTAACACTGTGATGCTTTAAGATAATAAACTTATGCAAATGAAGGAGAAGATAGAGAGAAACTTCTGGGATTTCCAGAGAGGTAACGTCTTCACGTGGCCACGTGAAGAGCCGAGCAACAGGGGAGTAGCTCAGCAACATTCTGCTAATTATCATAGAGAGGAACTGTTGAGGCAGAGAGAAAATGGATCTTCAGCATTTTCTCATTCTTCTAACAATGCGCATACAATGTTACGCTGCTGGCGACAGTGACTAACATGGGATTATCGGGCAATGAAAACGCTACTAATATTGATTCAATGCTACCTAATAGAGAAAATGTATTGGGAAATGCTAGTGCAACAAATTTCAACAGCCGTAGAGACACTGATAAAGAAACTCATATGACTGGTGATATGAGCAATAAAGAAAACATCAACACAGAGAATTATAGAGATGAAAAGAGAATAGCCAGCACTTCGACAGCACAAACCTCTACGAATAAGTTTTGCCCTTTTCCTTTGCCCATCAGAGTGCAGCAGAAAACACCATGGTCTTCTTTACAAGGACCCAAGAAACAGAAGTTACCAGACGAGAAGTTCGAATTTCAGAAGAAGACTTTGAGACATGTGAGTCAAACTTAGTTATTAACATTTCAAACCATGTTTTGACACAATGTGAAAAAAGCCTTTTAAATAAAGGTTTGTCTTTTATTCCAGCTAAAGACGTAGATTACCCAGACTATTTATTAGATTTAAAGTTGTTCACCAGAAATTTGAATCTAAAGCTGATGTTTGGTAATACTGACAATAGCGGTGTTAATATTTTTTAAAAAAATCCACATTTATTCCCCAAATGCATCCTTTAATTGAATCCTTTGAGAAAGCAGTAGAAAGAGATTTAATGAAATTGTATAGCAAAAATAATATGAAACATGATTTTTACAATTTGAACAAAAAGGAGCAGCTTGCACTTAAGGAGTTACAGTCAAATAAAGAAATTGTGATTAGGGGAGCTGACAAAGGTGGGGCAGTAGTTGTTTTAGATGCTATACTGTATGATTAATCTTTTAGAAGACAGTGAGACCTATTTGAGAATGGATTTTACACAGTTAAACAGAGTCATCAATAATGTACATGATGAGTTATATGATATGCTCTTATGCAATGTAATTGATTTTGACCTATACAAGTATTTTTTGATCGAGAAACCAAACAATACCAACCTTTAGGGGACTTCCAAGGTCTATAATGATGTCAGAGATCCACCTATGAGACCTATAGTGTCCGGAAAAGGATGGCTAACTGAGACCATATCGATATACTTAGAGAAACAGTTAAGGAAAATTGTAGAACAAACACGAACAATAGTTAGAGACATACAATATTTTTTTAGAAAGCCTTACTGAATACATGATACCCCCTAGAATGGGGAGATTAAATTGATGGTAACGCTAGATGTTAATTCACTATTTACCTCCATCCCTAATGATATAGGTGTAGATTATATGAGATTGCAATTGATAGAAAGGAATATACCTTGAGAAGTAATAATAAGATGTGCTATGCTTATGGACATTGTGTTGAAGAATAATGTATTTGTCTATGACAACCTATATTTTTTACAACAGAAAGGAGTGGCGATGGGCACACCTTATGCAAACTCCTATGCCAATCTTGTGATGGCATATTGGGAGTCTACATATATTATACATAGCATCTGTCATGACAATATTCTACTATATAAATGTTTTGTTGATGATATTTTTCTATTATGGAATGGTGAAGAATCCGCACTTAAAGAATTAATTAAATACATTAACACTACAACTATTTTTTTTTACTTTTGTAGGTAATTGGTCAAGTAATAAGATAAAGTTCCTAGATATTCTTCTAACAAGAGAAGGGAATAGCCTACATACCCAGCTTTTTAGAAAAGAATGTAGGAGGAACTCCATACTGCATCGAACTAGTATGCACCCTACACATGTTTATAAAAACATAGTTAAAGGCCAGGTGTTAAGGGCTTCTAGACTTACTAGTCAAGACACCAAATTTCTGGAAACAGCTGAGGCTTTACATGATGAGTTCCAAGATAGAGGCTATAAATCCAATGAGATGGCATGCACCTTTCAAGAAAGCTTAGGAGAAAGGAATTTGATAGGGAAACCCTACCTATATATAAATAGCCATCTTGATAATATAAGAATGGAGAACACAACAGCGTTAAATAGGCCAGTAGTGTCTTTTACCAACAACAACAGGAAAATTAGAGAGATTTTCATGAAAAATTGGAACATTTTAACTGTAGATGACAAAGTACATCAATTAGTAGGAGATACCCCAAGATTTATTTACAAGAATAGAAAGTCTTTGAAACGCCTTTTATGCTATGAGAGAAAAGAGAAACAACATACAGTGTCAGATAGGAAAGGGACTTATGCATATAGAAGCTGCAATCAATGCAGTTACATGTTGAATGGTAATATATTTATTCACCCAGACACAGGACGACACTTTGAGTTTGGGATATATGCAGACTGCAAGACACGCAATTTGGTTTATTTAGCAGTTTGCATGACATGTACATCTTTCTATGTTGGCATGACAAATAGGACCCTTAGGGAACGTGTGAGAGAACACATATATGCCATCAATAGAGAGGATGATAATAATGCTTTGGCCAAACATGTGATGACCAAAGGCATGACACATAACTAAGTTTATGGTCATAGAACTAATATATAGAGATGTTAGGCTAGGGGACTATAAGAACTATACTGAACAAAGAGAAACAAGATGGATTATGAGGCTACAAGGATTATGAGGCTACAAGCAGATAGAGCCTCTGGTTTAAATGAAAGAGTGTCTTTGAAACCCTTTCTCAGTGCAAGGGGTTATAAACATTGATGTTCACACGTTTTAAGTAATAACCGTCATTATATTATGCCACTTTGCCTGTATGATTTATGACCTCCTATTTTTGTTTTCTTCTCTCAAGTAGCATTTTACTCACTGTGATGAAGCGTTTATAGAAATTCTATAGGTGCTTTTTAGTGTTTCAAATTTTTATTCACAGATGCTAGTCCTTAATTGTTGTTTTTAATAGGCCTTGAAAGTCTTTTATTATTATTCTTCTTCATATGTTATTTGTATATGTGTTTTATATTGTCTAACATGCCCATGTGCTTTTTAGTTGTTTTTTTTTATATCTGTGTTAGTGGTTGAGATATAGGGATTTTAGACAAAAAATATTTTGCTTAATGACTTGTTATCTGACAAAGTTCTAAACACAACATTATTATTATTTATCCATTTACTATTGTATATCAATGGCTTATATATGAAATAGTCCCTTTTAATTGTTAATTTTATTAAGACATTAATATTAAGTTTTTAACATAGTGTTTTTATTTGTTTTAAATATTAATGAGCACACAGCTGATTGGTAACACAATTGACTGAATGTGATATTTAAATGTAAAAGATCAGTTGGTGCATTAACAGTCTGATGAAGCATTCTCTTGTTATGTTAAAGTGCTTAAACTGTGCACTGGGAACGTTCTGTTATATATATATTTTTTTTTCTATCAATAAACTGTCAACGAACAACGGTCAGCTTCTTATTGTCATGGTGTGCCTCAGAGAGTTCATTTTTGGATGTGGTTCTGTTGCTTTATTTGAGGGACTCTACCCTTGTGATTGATTTTGCTATGTTTACTGTTACATAAATAAACTATAAGCACATGCCTTGACTGGACTGTTATGGTACCCTTAACCTGGCTCTGCTGTAATGCAGAGCTGACACTGCACCCTCAGTGACACATATACCTTGCTCTCCTCCAAAGTGTTCACGGTCCCCCCTGTATCCTAGGCTGCAGCAGCTGTAGCCTGAAACATATGTAGCTATATGTTAAGATGCCTGCTACAGACCTACAATACCTCAAAACTCCCTAGAACAAGGTATCCAGACAACACCAATACATAAGGGGGGGCAAAGGTCTTGCGACAGGGACATGTTTCACAGTTTGCCCCTACAAACATAGTGAGCTGATAGACTAGCAGTTACTGCACCAGCATGCATATTCTGATGGATATGATGTCTGACACTCACATGTCTCTTCCCCCTTTCTGACCCCAGATCACAATATTTAACACTGAACTGTGAGATAATCACAATCTCATTTCACAATGGCCAAACATAGCATGCAAAACTGTGGACATACCTTATACATTTCAACAGTGGACAGTAATTGTACCTACCCTCTATAATGCTGTAGTCACCACACCTCACTAATGTCCATCTCAAAGACTAAGAAAGTGGCCAAGCCCTACATTAAAGCCTTAAATATTGCAATGTGGTGCCATGTCATTGGCTAATGAAAGTGCAACCCAGCTGTGTCGGATGCAAATAGCAAGTTTGAGACATGGATTGGTGCACAGGCAGTTACTTGCTAATGAGCATGACCTACAAAAGTCAAACAACTGTTTATGGGAAACAGCTCTGTAAGTTGCTTTACGAAGACAGAGTATGAGTTAGCAAACTGTTTTCAAGAGGATTTGTTCACATGCGGATTATGTCACTGTTCCAGGTATGTTATACATGTCCCCATATAATGGGATGCAGATGGGAGGATGCAGTTAGGAGGAATGGGGTTACAATAATAGGCCAGTAGTACATCTCTGGGAGTGACATGTTGGTGATACTCTGCTGTCCAACAGTTACAGGCGTGCCTCTCAATTATGCCAGCTGTGAATGTAATCACAGCTCTGGCCCTGTCACTCCCTCCTATAACGGTCGGCTTCTGTATGAAAGCTACTGGATCATGAGTTACACATATTGTCAGTATGTAAGGGTGAATATAGCTATCATATCACATGATGTAATGTCATTCAGCTCCTCTCATTCTGTGAATGTCACACAGGAATAGTTCAGAGATTGTAAAGATGTCCCTGACTGTCTCTGATGTACTCTGGTTGGGTCACTGTTTTGTCATTTCTCACTGCTTAACAGCTATGGCTAACATACCTGGCAACCCCCTATGGCAGGAATGCTGATCATAGCCATTATTAGTGGGGGTTCACAGGCCCAAACTCAACAACAGAGTGTACATATTGGTTATGCAAAGCAAGAGTATAGTATGAATATAGTAGCAGATATTACCATAGCATAAGCATTTTCTGGTGGTTATGGCATGTGACAGCCAGATTCTCTATATGCTGACAACAACCAGCAATTATTGGCCAACTGTTTGCCATACATTCACATGTTTGTGCCAACAGGACCACATATATCCAGCATATGTGCACATGCCGGAAACATCTGTTTCATGGACAGTTATAATGCCTACAGTGAAGATATACTACAGCAGGTTTGCATTGGTGTCTGTCATTGTGGCACACTGGTGTCACTGGACTGTCCCCATACACATGTAATAGCACACCTATGTGTCTGTCAGTGGCTGTATGAAATAGTGGTGGGACTGTGCCGATAGGGGACACACCACAGTAGATGACATTGATGGGTGTGGTGACATATAGCACACTCTATCATGGCACACAGGGGCATACAGGTATTGCTACTATGTTGGTGATAGCCACATACATAGTGTGTTGATAGACTGTGGGGTTTAGCAGTGGATAGTGCAGGCCATTTTGGTTGTGCAGAGTCTGTACATAATGGATATCTGTGTATCTGTTCCTATGATGTGTTCCTCTCTTGATCTCTTTCAGGATAGATGTATTGAAGGAGGCAACAAGCATTTTCAGATACTGAAGAAAATGTTATCCTGGATGGCCGCAGACTGCATCGTAACATTCTGTTGTCCAGGAGTCACCAGCTTCGTGAACAACATGCAGCACTGAGGGCTGACCTTGTCACAGCAGTCAACCAAATAGGGCTACAGAATAGAAACTATGAGCAGGTCCAGCACCAGGCCACAGATATGGTCAATGCTGTATGGCAAAAGGCTGCTGCTATGGCTATGGACCATGTTACCACCTGTAGAAGGCCTTCAGCAGAATGAACACTTTTCATCAGAGAGGACTTCCTGGCAAACCTGGGTTCATCCACTGGCTCCCAGCCTTCCATTACCCCATACATCATGGAGGTCAGTGCCACAGCATCCACATCACAGGAGCATTCAGGTAGGCTTCCTGTTTTATTCATCACTGAAATACTGCATCAGTCATTGTGGCAGCCTTTACATACTAGTACAAGGGTGTCAGGTCTATCTGCTTTGGGAAGGTAGGTTTGGTTTTAACACACAGTTGTGCATATGCAGAATGTCAGCAAGGTAAGCAGTATCATGTTAGCTACTGTACATGTTGGTATATGCACATATCGAATACCAAAAAAGAAAAACACCACAATGAATATTTTCTAAATGCCAAGATGTCACCAATAAGTGAACCGAAAAACTCTGTGCTTGAAAAAGATTTTATTGCATAAAAAACAAAGAAATGTTAAGCGCTTTCACCCATCACAATGTGGGCTTCTTCAGAACATTGTAATTATGAATGCTGCTGCTTAAATTTTAAAAACTGGCGCCAAACTTTTTTTTTCCCTAAAGCAACATACACATGCTATTCTGGCTACACATATATAACAATGTAACCACTTGTATTTACTACTAAATTGACACACATTTATCTAAATATGTACAGCTTATTGTATATATTGCAACATTATGCTTCTCCTTTTAAAAATTATAACATTAACGTGCAAAAATATGCATAAATAAATCAAATCTTTCATAATAAAAACTAATACTTAAAAAAATGCATACTTAAAAAAGCACAATTATACATAAATAAATAAAACCAATTAATGTATTGCGATATATAAAAAAAGATAATTCTCATGAATTGCCTCCATATAATAAAAGTCTTACTTTTTCATGAACATATCAGACCGCATACAAAACCCCTATATGTCACCTAAAGATCATTTAATTTTTATTTTTATTATTATTATATTTTGTGTATTAAACCTTACTATTGTCCACCTTATTTGACCGCCAAAATAGGTTTGCTAGAAATATGGTCATTAAGACCTGGTAATGTGGCTACATCCAATAATAGTTGCCACCACACTTCTTTGAACCCCAATAGGGTTTTAAAATCCCCTCCCCTGGGGTCCGCTCTGATGGTTTCCACAATAGCAAACCTAAATTCATGTGATTCACCTACCTTCTCTATATGTCTATATAAAGCACTGTTAGTGTCCTTCCTTCTGATGCAGTATGTATGATCATATATGCATTTTCTGAAGCATTTCTTTGTTTTTCCTATATAAAAACAAGCACATTTGGTGCACTTATTCATATATATAAGCATTTTAGTGTTGCAATTACCATATTTAAACCTCACTGTAATGTTTAACCTATTCTCAGTTTAAATTTTTTCCTTTTCTAATATATATACACATTGGTTGCAAGACCCACATTTCTTAGTATGCTTGCTATTTATGTTATTAACCCCCATCCATTCTGATGCTTGGTTTTATTGTTCCAGATAACCCTTGATATTTCTTCCCATCTTATAGACAAAACTAGGATTCTCTCCTAAGATGTCAGAAAGGGTCTAATCCATCAACATTAGGTTCCAGTATTTTGTTATTATACTTTTCACTTGTCCACCCTCTGGACAATACCTAAGAATACATGATCTTTGGTGTTGCACTCTATCTTGATCATCCCTTCGTCCCTTCATTTGGATGGGGCTACTAACATTCCGTGACCCTAATAAAGGTTTATAATTGGATCCCCATTCTTGTATAACATACTGTCTAACATTATTCATCATTTCTATCTTATAACCCCTCACCTTGAACAGACTAGTTATGAATTCTATTTCATCTATCATATCTTCGTAATGAGATGTCATGCGTGCAGCACGTATACATTGCCCTTTGAAAATATTATATTTTACCTTTTCAGGATGGCAACTACTATATTCAAGATAATCATTAGAAAATGTACTTTTACGATGAATACGTGATTTAAAGCCCCCATCTTGACTAAAAATGTAATTATCCAAATATGCTATACCTTCATAACTGGATGAATATGTAAATTTGAGATATTCACTACTATTGTTTAAAACTTTTATAAACTTCTCAAATTTTTCCTTGCTGTCATCCTATAGAATGTATATGTCATCCAGAAACCTGGAATAGTGAGTGACACTACTGAAATACTCGCTGGGAAAAAGAACAGAATCTTCCCAGTCCAACATAACCAAATTCGCAAAAATAGGAGCACAGGCTGCTCCCATAGCTACTCCTCTTGTTTGACGGAAATGTTCTCCCTCAAAGTATATAAAATTATTGTCAAGCACTATGGATATACATTCCATGATCTGACATGTAGCATCCCAATCCAAAATTGTATGTTTTCTAATACTATTGCATAAAGCATCCAACCCAGCTTGTTTTGAAATGCAAGAAAAAAGATCAATGACATCTATAGTTACAAAAATAAGCCCCTCTTTCCATCCATCTATAGGATATTTGCTTAAGAATTCCCAGGAGTCCTTAACCATATGGGGTATCTTACCATATAAATGTTTCAACCACATATCAATAGCTTTTCCCATGGGAAAAGTTTTGGAATAACTCCTGGACGCAATTGGTCGAAAGGGTGGGTCAATAATATTTTTATGAATCATGGGTATACCCACTAAGATGGCTAGCCTAGGAAATCTAACTTTAAAGTAATTATATATGTCAACTGTAATCCTTCCATCTATGTAAAATTCTTCTATAAAGAAATCTATTCGCTGGTATGCAATATTAATCTCATTAATAGAGATAGATTCATAGTTTCCTGATAAATGAAGAATATCATACATTTTTTTAGTATATTCTATAGTATCGTATATGACCACACCTCCCCCTTTGTCCAGCTTAATCACTTGGATGTTAGCATCCTGTTTAACAGCTTTAAGAGTATTAAATTCACCTTCCTTTAAATTACCAACAGGTTTCTTACCTCTTGTTTTATTGTATAATTTATATACTTCCCTCATAACTGTTTTTTCAAATAAATCTAAACAGGGATGACTAGGGGGTATGAACTTACTTTTTTCCTTTAATTTAGTCCCTGCTGTCTCTTTATAAGATGTCGTATTTTTGACTTTAAACATTATAGCTAAATTGATTTTTCTTACAAACATCTTAATTTCACACAGACAGTCTACTAAATCAAAGAGGGGGGTTGGTATGAACTTCATTCCCTTAGATAACAACTCAAAGTGTGTGGTACACAACATTAAACTTGAGTAGTTATAAATCTTAAAATTATTACAAGTATGTGTAATTCCATTTACTATCATATTATTATCAGCCTGGGGGCTACCAATGTCCATATTCAATTCCATTACATAAATATGGTAATTGCAACACTAAAATGCTTATATATATATGGCTAAGTGCACCGAATGTGCTTGTTTTTATATAGGAAAAACAGAGAGATGCTTCAGAAAACACATATATGATCATACATACTGCATCAGAAGGAAGGACACTAACAGTGCTTTATATAGACATATAGAGAAGGTAGGTGAAGCACATGAATTTAGGTTTGCTATAGTGGAAACCATCAGAGAGGACCCCAGGGGAGGGGATTTTAAAACCCTATTGGGGTTCAAAGAAGTGTGGTGGCAACTATTATTGAATGCGGCCACATTACCAGGTATTAATGACCATATTTCTAGCAAACCTATTTTGGCTGACAAATAAGGTGGACAATAGTAAAGGTTAATACACAAAATATAATAATAATAAAAATAAAACTTAAATAATCTTTAGGTGACATATAAGGGTTTTGTATGCGGTCTGATATGTTCATGAGAAAGTAAGACTTTTATTATATGGAGGCAATTAATTGGTTTTATTCATTTATGTATAATTGTGCTTTTTTTAAGTATGCATTTTTAAGTATTAGTTTTTATTATGAAAGATTTGATTTATTTATGCATATTTTTGCACGTTAATGTTATATTTTTTAAAAGGAGAAGCATAATGTAGCAATATATACAATAAGCTGTACATATTTAGATTAAAGTGCATCAGTTTAGAAGTAAATGCAAGTGGTTACATTGTTATATATGTGTAGCCAGAATAGCATGTGTATGTTGCTTTAAGGAAAAAAAGTTTGGTACCAATTTTTAAAATTTAAGCAGCAGCGTCCATAATTACAATGTTCTGAAGAAGATCACATTGTGATGGGTGAAAGCACTTAACGTTTCTTTGTTTTTTATGCAATAAAATCTTTTTCAATCACGGAGTTTTTTGGTTCACTTACTGGCAACATCTTGGCGTTTGGAAAATATATGCACATATTACACAAGGTCCAGCACTGAAGGAGAAACCACGAAGATCACCAATGTGAGGAAACCACTTTATTAAAGCATCCAAAAAGTGAAACACTCGATACATGCAATAACACAAATGCTTAACAGTCTCACCGCATTTTTGTTCCTGAATGGAACTTCCTCAGACATGCAGAACCCCAGTCCATTCAAGCTAAGGTTTATAAATACTCCATCAATCAATTATGCAATCCCTTCACTTCATTTATATATTAAAAATGCCTCAATTTAAAATTTTTAAAACATATATACAATAGAAATCACATCAATTGGCATGAATAAACTTAAAAATAAAAAATATATGAATATAAAGTGCATATGGATCTACCAACTTCCATATATCACCTTTCCTTGACTGCTTTAAAAATCTATAATAAAAACATGTGAAAAATATATGTATAAAAACCCAAATCTACTCTTGGTGTGGGGAAAAAACTCTAAGCTTGTTTCCTGCCTTTCCTGTAACTAGTCTAGTCCAGATACAGATTTGCTCTATCTAGGACTGTTTGTAAGCTTCTGAGCCCCCCAAGCCTTTCTGTGTTGGAAGGAAGCCTTTTAGCTTATCAGTGGGAGTGTTAAGCACTAGGTAGCCTATCTACCACAATAGTGGTTTCTGGCTCAGAAATTGTAGTTCATAGGTTCATAGATTCATAGATTAGTACTATGCTAACTGCTCTTGTGAGCCATTTTAAGCCTAGCCAATTATCCCTTGTGAGACTCGAACCCTGCACCTTGTGTAAGTTTATTGGCCATTTGGGCAGTGTTTCCATCTCTTTCAACTTTCTGGTCTAAAAGCCCATGTTTGCGATTGTTTCCCACCTTTCCTGTAGCTAGTCTAGTCCAGATACAGTTTTGCTGTATCCAGGATGGTTTGTAAGCTTCTGAGCCACACAAGCCTTTCTGTGTTGGAAGGAAGCCTTCTAGCTTGCCAGTAGGAGTGGTAAGCACTAGGTAGCCTATCTACCAGAAGAGGAGTTGTTTCTGGTCCAGAAATTGTAGTTTATTGGCTGTTTGAGCAGTTTTTACCATCTCTTTCAACTTTCTGATATAAAACCCATCTTTGCTCTTTTCTTGCCTTTCCTGTAACTAGTCTAGTCCAGATACAGATTTGTTGTCTTCAGGACTGTATGCAAGCTGCTGTGCCCCCAAGCCTTTCTGGGCTGGAGGGAAGCTTTCTAGCTTATCAGTGGGAGTGGTAAGCACTAGGTAGCCTATCTACCACACGATGAGTGGTTTCTGACCCAGTAATTGTAGTTTATTGGCCGTTTGGGTAGTTTTTTCCATCTCTTTCAACCTTTTGGTTTAAAAGCCAGCATTTGCACTTTTTTCCCACATTTCCTATAATTAATCTAGTCCAGATACAGATTTGCTGTATCCAGGACTGTTTGTAAGCTTCTGAGAGGTACCAAAGTCTGCTCTTTCTTTTTTCCCTCAGATTTGCTAGTTCTCTCCTCTCCTGCACTTTTACTAGGTTATTAGCCTAACACTTTACCATACCAGACTTCTTTTAGCAATTACTGTAGCACACAAAAGTGCTTCCAGTACTAAATGTTCTACAAGGAAACAGTTCCAGTACTTATTATTAATGCCCACCCCTCCAGGCATGTCTAAAGGTCAGTTCCCTGTGCTTTCTCCTATTAACCTTGTGAACTTGGGCATCCTGAGGCAATGTAGCAACTGCCTCATGTACACTGACAACCCTCTCCTCTTACCTCCCAAGACTCAGATTTATGAGAGATGCACTTATATATCCAAATTGGAAGCCATACACACTCTCCAGCCAAGATCGGAATAGCTTCTCAGGAGGAGAAGGTCAACACTTGCACCACACCACATGGGACACATAGCCCTCCAGAACACACACCAGCACTGCCTTCACATAAAAACACAAACTACACACCCACCTTTGCAGAGGCTCTAAATAAAAATCTACCCAAACAGCAGAGACCTCCAAGGCATAAACACACTCAGCCACCACAACACAACACTAATCATGAGACACATAACTCTCCTAAACAGTGTGCCACTCAACCAAAGCCCCTAAGGCAAAACAGCATGCCCAGCACACTAGTCATAGGTGACTTGATAGTGAGGCACAATGATGTCCCACTCACTAGGTTGAATAAGGAGAAAGTAACAGTCAGCAGCCTGTCAGGTGTCAGGATCCAGTACATAATGCACACACTCAGGTCCCTCAACAACAAGTACAAATATGACTCTGTCATTGTACATGTGGGTGTGAATGACCTGAGGCATACCTCCCTGGACTACATGAAAAGAGAAATGGAGGAGATCTCAATTATGTAGGCCAGGAGGGTATGACCCTAGCCCTGACCAGCATCCTACCATCAACCAGAATGATACCACAGTATAAGCAGAAAATAATTGATTTCAACAATTGGCTAAGAGTCTGATGTCATTCTAAGGGGATCCAGTATCTGTCTGCCTGGGATGACATGACTGACAGACCTCGATGCTTTGCCAGAGATGGCCTGCATCTCAGCCCTGGGCTTCTGGATACTGGCCAAGGCTCTTGCCACCCCTATAATGCCTTTTTTAGGCAGTGTTCCAAAGACCAAATTATCACCATAAGAGATACAAACAAATGCAATCTGAGGGTCATGCTACTCAACGCTAGAAGTCTAAATTTCAAAATGCACTTGCTCGAAGTACTCCTTCAAATGGAGAACATTGACATTTGTGGTGTAACAGAGACCTGGTTCAAGACAACAGAAAGCACCCCTGCACTACCCGGCTATAACTCATTCCACATATTTTGGCCCCAGAACTTGGACCAAAGCTCCAAAGGTGATGGCGTTTCCATATTCATAAAGGATGTGCAGACCTCCAGACTGGTAGCCCAACATAACACATCAGAGATACTTCAGGTACAGCTAACATTGGGTAAGACAGCGATTCAGGTCGTAGCCTGTTATAGGTCCCCAACCATGTCCCAAGCCTCACACTCCACATTCTTAAGCACCCTGGAGAATATTAGGGTCCAACCTAACACTCTCATAATGGGTGACTTCAACTACCCCTCCATTAACTGGGAAAACTATTCATGTACCAATATACTTGCCAACATTTCCTGGAATTCATTAATTCCAATGCCGTGGACCAGTTCGTTCTTTCCCCCACTAGAGGTAGCAACATTGTTGACCTGATCATTACTAACATGGGCAACCGTTGCTCTACAACAGTAGTCAACTCCTCCCTGGTTAGATCTGACCACAAGCTAATCACCTTGGAATTCCACATCCCTCCCACCACCACCCCCCCTGCAAAGGTAACCACCATGAAAAAATTCTCCAAAGCTAGCTTTGGGCTTGTAAAAACAGAGGTGGATAATTTCACGGCCCCATGCAAATGGAGAATAGTTGCATGATTGCCGAATCATACACAAATGCACTGTATGAACATGTACACAAATGCATGCATGTGGCCATACCCAATAGAACCAAGACCCTCTCCTCCAAAAAAAGGAAGCCAATCTAGTGGTCACCTGCCATAAACAAATTCTACAACAGAAGGAGGAAACTGATGCGGAATAAGGTGAAGTCCCAAGACTGGAAAAAAACCCTTATCAGCCTCAACAAAAAGTTGAGATCCCTCATCAAATCCTCTAAAGCTAGCTATGAAAACAGAATTGCAGCAGATATTAAAGACAGCCACAAGACCTTCTATAGTTATGTAAAGAATCTCCACGGCAATACCCAGATTTGCTCTAAGCTAATCCACAATGGTACCTTCTATACTGAGTCAACAGATATTGCCAATATACTGGCCGACAGACTCAGTGCCAACTTTACTCCCCCCCACAAAGGACCAATTACAATACCAGTAGATTGTCAGGCACCCAGTATTACTACTGCACAGATTAAAACAGCACTGTCCAAGGCCAAGAATACATATTCTTTGTGACCTGACAATATCCTTGGTAGTGTTCTACATGAACTACAAAGTGAACTGGCACCTCACCTGTGTGCCCTCTTCAATCACAGCCTCACCTCAGACTTTGTCCCTACCAAATGGTGCACTGCTGCAGTCATCCCACTCCACAAAGCAGGAGTGACTACAGACCCTGGGAACTATTGCCCCATTAGCCTGACAAGTCTGATATGCAAAGCTTTGGAATGCATCATCATGGACCTAATAAACAAGGATATAGCGAATCTAAAAACTCTGGATCCCACTCAGTTTGGTTTTGTGAAGGGTAGGTCATGCCTGCTTAACTTGGTTGATTTCTTTGAGTCAGTCACCAGAGCTGTGAATGAAGGCAAGGTGGTTCATACAGCCTACCTTGATCTGGCTAAGGCCTTTGATACCATTCCCCACTCAGGAATCTTAGAAAATCTCACTAAGCTAGGTGGGTTGCAAACTGGCTCACAAATAGAACCCACAGTGTGAAAGTAGCTGACTCCAAGTGAGACTGCCAACCAGTCACGAGTGGAGTCCCACAATGATCGATCCTGGTTCCTCTCCTATTTGAAATATACTTTTCAGAAGTCCAGGCCAACATGAAGGGACTCTGACTGACAAAGTTTGCAGACAAATGCAAGTTGGGAGCCATTATTAACTCCCCAAGTGATGTTGACATCCTACAGAAAGGCCTCACTGAGACCAGCAACTGGTGTCAGAACCATGGCCTTAAGCTCAATGCCAAAAAATGTGTCATCCCCCATGAAAAAAACCCAGTTCCCATGAATTACCATATTAATGGCAGTACACTGAACACAGAAGGCATTATAAGAGATCTGGGAACACAGGTTAACAGCAACCTCTCTTTTGACTACCACATTGCCACTGGGGGTCAGAAAGTCCTTCTGAGTGGCACATCTCATTACTAAGGGTTTTGCATCCAGGAAGAAAGAGGTTATTGTCCCCCTCTACTCCTTTCTCATTAGGCCAATCATTGAGTACAATGCCCCATTTGGCGTGTACCTCACTAGATATCTGCAACAACTGGAGAGCTGCAAATGTACCTCACAAAGAGGATCCTAGGCCTTAAACACATGTCCTATATGGACAGACTCAGAAAACTCCAACTATTCTCATATCTTCTCCTTAGAGGCGATCTCTGCTTGACTTACAAAGCCATGTCTGACCCAGCTCTGTTAGAAATGCTACATCTAAAGAAATCCCAATCCCTCCGCACCACACACTCCATAGACCTCATTCTCATTACCACAATCAACAGAACATGCTGGAGGGACAGGTTCATAACTCAGAGACTTCCCATGCTATGGAATAGACTTCCTGTACATGTTAAACAGAGCACCTCACTGGCACTCTTCAAGAGAAATCTTGATGAGTGGATGGGAAATAGGAAATTCACCCTGGGGATCACTCCAGTGGCTCTACTCAACAGCGGCACTGGGAACTAAGGTCAGGTGGCATGATGCCAGGGTAATCCTATGGGCTAGGCTTGTAAAGGCTCCAGGGCCATTAGCCTAGTACACACCTATGAACCTATGATCCTATGAATATAACCAACCATAGTATTTTGCTACTCCCTAGTGTTCAAATCCAAGCACAGCAATACATCAATCTTACAAGAGGAAACGTAACCTTACCTCTCTCTACCTCAAATAGCAATAAAAATAATATAATATTTAGATAGTACCCAAGAAAAATGGTATATTGAAAACTGTATTTACAAATACATTAAAAAAAAAATATATATACATATATATATATATATATATATATATATATATATATATATATATATGAACTGTTGAGTAACCATTATAATCTAACTCCTAAATCCTAGTTTGTGCATGTGCATCATTATGTCATTCTTCAGTAGGTGTGTGCATCCCCCAGTAGATGGCTGTACAAGATGTCCCTCCTGGCAAACATCTGGTACAGCTGTGATGTGTGCCAGATGTCGGAGTCATGATAACTGCCAGGGCTGCCAGCACACATTCATGATAATGCCCTGGGCATTGCACACAACCTGGTAGTTGATGGAGTGATATCCCTTGCGTTTGACGTAGACTCTACCCTCCTCACCGAGTGGTGCTTTGATGTGCACATGAGTGCAGTGTATGGCACCCAGTATCTCAAGGTAGAGTGCTACATGACAGAAGAGATGCATACTGCTGGCTCTCTCCTCAGGGATGTGGGGTAAATAAATGTGCTCACTGGCATGTGTTTGCATGGCAGCCAGGAACTGGTGGAGTGCCTCAGATGCTGATGCCTGTGAGACCCCCATCATGTCCCCAGTTGGTCTTTGAAAAGTACCTGTAGCTAGTATTCTAAGGGCTATGCATACCTTTGTTTCCACTGGGATGGGTTCCCCTCTGTTGGCTCTGGGTCACAGTTGAGGGTGGCTGTGCTCAGTGAGTTCTTGTAGTATGTCCCTGTCCACCCTGTAGCGTTCTACAATCTCCAGCTAATGTAGCTTCTGGAAGGCTATTCTAGGCCTGAATACTCATCTCCTTCTCACTCTAGGCCTATTGTCAGCAGCAGCATCAGCACTGACCTCAGCATCTACCACATACAGATGTAGCAGAGCAGCAGCAGCAGCCCCTAGAATTGTCAGTTAAAATTCCTAGGTCTGTACTCCATTGGTGCAGAGTATGGGGGAGTAATCAGATTGTAGGTTGTATGCATAATTTATAGTGGTCTGCTGCAGATGCAGCCTGTGTGATTGGCTAAGTATGAGGCATTCCACCTGCCAGGTACATCATTGAGGGGTTTAAATGGCCCAGAGTAAGTGGAACAGGAGTTAGCATTCATTTGTACATGATTGGCTTTCACTGGCAATTTTCTTTTTTCTTTGTTTTTAATTGCCTTCCCTGCTAAGCACTGTGGCGCAGTGCACAAACCCGTGCCACTGGTATAAACAATGCACAGCAGTCAATAATCACACCCCCATGAACGAACACACTCAGTACAGCTCAAACCAGCTAAAACATGTGCTCTGCAGCTAAACAGAGCTAAGCAACACTGGACACCCCCCTCTGCTTAGCTCAGCGGTGCACAAACTGCCACTGCTAAGCTCCAATCTGTTTAAAAATATAGTGACACACCCCCTTTTGGTGTCAGCTAGCTCTTCTCTGGACAGCAACATGGTTATGGGGCTGCACAGATTTTATCTGCGGACACAGTAACCCATTTTTGCTATTCAGTAACCCCAGCTCATTTGAATACAGATCTAAGCACACAACCTGGATACTACACTATTCCAGCACCTGCCTCCTTAGCAACCACTGAAATCTACCATTGTAGATACTCCACGCAGGGTCCTATAATGCATTATTCTGACATATTTCTTATTTTTCATTTTGAAACTTTTTAATTTTTTTTTTTTTGCATAATGACAAATTTGTGCACTGCTACACACCACACACACATAATATGGGTATTAAAATATATATTATATTATTTTGCATTATTTTGGGGACACACAGGGCATAGTTTTTCACAGATCTGTGACTACTTTGCAATTTCTGACCTTCTAAATGAGCTTTTACAACCCCTGTTCAATTTTTACTTAATTGTACACGGAAGTATTTTGTGTACACTTCGGACACCAACACAGGGTCTGCAGGATTGCCTATCTGCTTGCTGGATCACTCCAGCACCATGATTTGCATGCATTTCTGCTGCTTATGAGGTGTTTTGCATGGCTCGTGCACACCCGTCTGCTCTGTTTACTGGATCGCACAGCTGCTTACTTCCATGTAAGCTCCGTGGCACTATACCTACACAGAAAATCACTCTGTGTAGCCTTTATTGAACCCCCCAGATATTTAAAGTATTAATGTTTGCATTTCTTGTTCTGCTGTCATTTGTTTTTCTTTATGCTTAAAAAAATATATATATTTTCCTTTTACACTTTTGATATCTCTTTTGGCTCCCAAGAATACTTAATTCGCTTCCAATATTTCACATGACATAAACAGAAATATCTTCTGCACATTATGATTTTTATACTGAAAATTATTGTTAACTTCTTACATTATTATTAGCATCTCTACATACTGAAGGATAAGTGTATTTTATTGATGGAAACATTGTTAAACCAAACTAGCTATGTCTTCACTATTTAAAGTCGTATTTTAAAAAAATCGTTTGAAGCATGCTGGACAGTTTGCAATGGCAGTTAGATATGGACCCATATACTCCGCACTTGGGAAAATGATGAGCAGTCTTACACCAGAAGCATTACATGTTTCACTTTTCTTCATGGTAAACAAAATTGCAAGTAAAACTTTCAGCTGTGTCATACCAACATAGTACTTTGCATTTGTCTACAACAGTATACATTTAAATTCAATTTTGTAGAATTATTTATTTAACTGAGTCTATAACTTTCATTCAGCATTTGTATTGTTTATTTTATTTAGATATATTTTCTTTGTTACTCATTCTGATGGATGTAATCACCCAAGTAAAAAATTACATTACCACTAAGAAAGATTTGCACTTTGCAATTCATATCCTCCCACTGTCTTTTCATTAGACATTGAGGCACAGCCAGTAATAAATATATTTGAGAATTCAATTATTCTAAATCATAAATGGTTTGGCCAAAGCTGTTTTCAGCTGACATATTTTTCTGTTTTTAACTTAAACATCTCACAGCCTAGCATATTACATCATCTCTGCAATCAGGCCAATGCTAAATACTTGGTATGTTTGTTAAACAGCTAAAGGAAGGAGCACATTTAAGTGATTGACACTTGCTGCAGTGTAAGCTGCACAGAAACAGAAGCCTTAAGTGAACGTTATATCACTTCAGCGACTTGATCGTAAAACGGAATTCAGATGAGCAACCAACCAAGACAGGCTATAACCACAAGGTCAATTAAAACACAACTGTCATGAAAGCATTTTTACAGTATATTTTAGATGACATTATATAGTTTGTGCTGGTGTGGGATAGACTGTCTTATGGCAAATTATTGATTGCTGCTAAGGCTACAGACAATTGAAAGTAAAAAAAAAATAGTATGGACAAAAGCATGCATAAGGACTGAGTAATTTATATTAAGTTGAATGAATGAATGAATTAATTAAAGTTAGCTATAAAATGAATTGGAAGCTGAGCACACAATCAGCACTAGTCAAGAAATGCAAGCATACGTATGTATTCAGCAGCAATATTGAAATATAACAGCTATCTCTTGCCAGTATAGGAGATGGAAAAAGTCATTTCCTCTTGTAGTCTAATTGTTAGACCATTTTTTTTCAATTGTAATGTGTTGCCTGCCTATTAAAACACATTACAACATTGGGATTATTTTTCTCTGGCACATATTTTCATATAATAGATAAACAGTAGGCAATCAGTTTGCAGATTGTTACACACCTAAGCAACAACCAGGCAGTGACCAATGATTGAAATCAAACCCTCTACCTTGTGTTTGTACAGTAAAACATTTTAACCCTTGTACCTCCTCATGTACTATTAGTTTAGAATTTTTATATCATGTATTGCCAAAACTGAAATACCATTTGTTTAAATAGTAAGACATATATTAGCCACATTGAGCCCAAAGGAGACATCTGTAGCTTCCTTACAAAATATCAGAAATATGCAGCCCAATTTTTACATAATGTTTTTGTGATTCTCTAATAATTTCAGTGCGCATAACAGATGACGTTACGCACTCTGCAGTTGCTTCTCATAAACTAAAACAACCTGCACCCAAATACTATCAGCCATTCTCCATTTATTAATGCAGATTAACATTTTTATTACATGGAGAATAATCTATAATTGATACATTCTAACAACAGATTAAGGCTAGCTCAGGGATTTAATTTGAAACAGATTTTTCTAATGCATAAAGGTTCCTTATCATGGAAAAATACAGGAAACAATATCCACAGAACACTATAAACATCTGAAGAAGCATAGCTTTTCTATGCGAAAGCGCTCATTTTATTCTACAATAAAACTTGTTTTCTTGCTACAAGCGAAGGTATTTATTCGTGGTGACTCCTTCTGTCTTGGATATTATTAACACTAGAAACATATTGGAGATGAATGATTTTCAATTAAGGCAGGCTGACTACCTGTCTGATAAACTACTAAGGTAGGCCATATGATTAGTTATATTATTGGTGCATATAAGACTTAAACAACAAGCAATGTTACTTTTGCGGTCTTTTTTTTGCATACCTGCCTAGCGCACATCTGCTTGCTCCTAACCAGTCACCATTTAGTAAATGACAGTGATGCAACAGATAGCACACTAATCTTTGGTGCAGAAAACATTAGTTTTTATTCCATCACCAGACAGATTGATTGTTGACACTGCAGTGCTGCACTCAATGTATTTTGTCGATGGGGGGGGGGGGTATTGGGGGCTTGCTCCCCTGCAAAATGACTGAAAAATGTGGTTTGATTTTGTCACATTTTTCAATTGTTTTCTAAGTATTTAGATTTTCTCACCTTTTTCAATGTTTTTAGAAGGGGCAAGCACCCCTGCACCCTACACTCCCCCTGCTTATTACATATTGTGACTTCAATGCTGCACAGCAGTAGGAAAAGATCATAAACCCCTCACAAGTACAACTTAAATTTTGCCAGTATTTTGTGTTTCACTCCTTTTTATTTTTGATATTTTCAGTTTCAGTCTGTTGACTGTCAGTCTTACAATGATTAGGTCATTTTAAGTACATCTCTCTCTGTCTATATATACATACATATATACATATATATATATATATATATATATATATATATATATATATATATATATATATATATATATATGCTCCGTGTTGAAATGCTAGCACTCTGAATGTGAGTGCCGACATGACAAAATAAGACTGAAACTGCAGAAGTAGAGCAAATCTTGAACATTGCTCTTCTCCTTTAAACACCTTTTTTTTGCAGTAGACCAAGTTGCTCCCCTACATCCCCAATGTAAGGGTGGACAAGCCTCCCCCTCCCACCTAAACTATATACTATCTCTGACATTACTATAGCTTGGAGAAAGGGAATATCCTGAATAATGGCCATCTCAGACAGTAAATGTAAGACAGTTTTTTTTTCTGCTATTAAGTCTCCATGTTTTGGCACTCACTCTAGTGGATCCTGATATCTCAAATGGTATATATATATATATATATATATATATATATATATATATATATATATGGAAACACTTTATAACCTCGAATTACTGAAATGTCATATTTCAGTATCTCGAGACTATAAAGCCGAATGTTAAAAATAGCGAAAGGTCATAATCGCGAACTCGAATATATGTCGAATTCGCGGTTATGACCTTATGCTGCGTAATGTCCGGGATTGCATTTTGATGGTGCGTGGTGCCATGTGTGGATGTAGGTGTTATGTCAGGTAAGTGTTTTCTAAGGGTTTTGAGTGGGAGTTAGAGTGTATGTGAGTGTGCTGATGTGTTTGATGTGTGTGTGAGGGGTCGGAGAATGTGCGTGTGTGAGTTGGCTTTTGTTTTGTGTTTGTGCGATCTCGGAGTTAGTATATATAAGTAGGAAGGGTGTGGGGGTTTAGGGGGGCTTGCCCCCTGCTTATGTATGTATGAGTTGTATATGTATGTAGTTTTGTTTGTTTATGTTGTGATGTGGGTGTTGTGGTGTATGTGTGGTATAGTGTGAGCAGTGTTTTTGATGTGAATTTCACGTTTTTTTTTTTGTGTCTGTGTTTTGTGGATTCGGTTTTATAGTCTCGAGATACTGAAATTTGATATTTCAGTATTTCGAGGTTATAAAGTGAATCCATATAAATATATATATATATATATATATATATATATAAAATCTCAAATAAAAAAATACAAGGTGGTATGAGCAGACTGGGTTCCCAAACAAATAGTATATGCAGAAAAATATAGGAAACACCAGACCACAGCAGATAGTATCAAGTAAAACTCCAAAGTTTAATCCACAGTACAAACTGGTGAGCGCTTTCATAGTCAGAGCTACTTCATCAGACAACTCAATAAACTCCACAAGGATTTTTTAAACAGAAACAGTCTATCAGTGTCAGTTCCCAATAAACAATTATTAACCAAAACCGGTTTAATTCCAAATTCCTAATTGCACCACCTCTAAAGTTCAGCTAGGATGTAGAGGTGGTGCAATTAGGAATTTGCTAGAGACTAAAGAGCTTGAATGGATTATTCAGATGCGTGTCAACATGGGCAAAGGCCTAAATGATAACATTTGTATTAAAACAGTTTTGGTTAATAAGCCAAAATGCAGATAAAGTCTCTATATATTCACTTGTATGTATTTTTATTCATTTTAATGATTTATTAGTCGATATGTCTCTATCTAGTGCTTTTCCTTTAAATCAGTGGCTATCAGGCTATTTGGTTATTGGGAACTGACACTGATAGGCTGTTGCTGTTTTTAAAAAATCCTTGTGGAGTTTATTGAGTTGTCTGATGAAGTAGCTCTGGCTACGAAAGTGCTCACCATTTTTGTACTGTGGATTAAACTTTGGAGTTTTACTTGATACTATCTGCTGTGGTCTGGTGTTTCCTATATTTTATGTATGTATATATATATATATATATATATATATATATATATATATATACATATATATATATATATATATATATATATATATATATATTAGATTCATAGGTAACTGTTTTGAATTTAGAAACTCAGAAGTATGGGTGTCAGTACAGTAAGACTGCATATATGAAAATCAGACTTGCATATAGTTAGTATGAGATTGCTGTGTCTCAGAATATTCCTGTTTGTCTGAGGTATGGTGATTTCAGATTTCATATGTATCAGTAGTGGGGCTATAAATGGCACAACCCCACTCATTAGGAGGTGTAGACATGCTTGGCCCCTGCCAATTAAAAAAAAATGGTTAACAGTGTTCTCTGTTCTCCTTCTACTTTACAGATTTCATGTTTTTTTCTTTGTAATACTGCGAGTCACAATTGCAGGTCTTTAAATTACAATAGGGGGATATATATCAATACCAATTAAAAGCACAGATGCTTGACACACAACTGAATCTCAAAAAAGAGAGACAATACAAATGAGCATTGAAAAAAATGCAAAATGAATGAATCACAAAATATTGACAACTTTTCACCAAATATCAGTAAACTCCAACTGCAAAACCTAGATCAGGCCCTAGCCAGCTTACTCATGTGCTAACCCGGACCCTAATCCTGCTTTAACCCTAGCTCTACACATTATATCACCAAAAACCCTTTCCCTAACCGTACCACTACCTTGATTACACTTGAACTTATTTTTGTGGTTGGGATGTATGATATGGCCTATTTTTAATTTGGCTAGCATTATTAGATATTTTGTGATTCAGTATTTTGATCTTTCAGTATTTTTGTGTTTTCAGTATTTATTTAAGATATTTTAGGGCTTGGCATTTTGAGTTTTTGATATTTCATGACATATAGATAGACAGACATATAGATGAAAGATATATAAAATGGTATCTTGTGTGTTTTGAGAGGGTAGTATGCCTTTGAATGTTTGAGAGTCTTGCTTAATATTCTCTCAGCTTTTCAGTGAGGCAACTCATTTTATTAACTAGCCAATGGCCGTTTGGTACTTTTATAAAAGGCTGCTGCCTGCAAGAGACAAACCAGGAAGTAAGGTACTCAGCTGAAGGTGCAGTAAGAGGTAAGCCAGGAGCTTTACCTATAGACCCAAGATGCGTCAAGTTTGACATCCCATTCAGGGCTTATTGTGAATATGAACTGAGTCCAGGTGAAAACCTTTGGTTGTGTTTTTTGAATCTGAAGTTAGGGCTTTACAGAGCATACAGCTATGATTACAAAAGAAGCAGCTTGTGGGCTATGTTCCTTTTTTCCTGGAATACTGACATGGACTGTAAAGTATCATTCAAAAATACTATTCAGAGTATGTGGAAACTATAGAAAGAGGAGTGTACAATTATTTTCATATTCTTCTGTATTTTTTTAAATAAGCCCATGTGTTTTAATGAACCTGTGGCTCCATCTTGCTAATGTAATATAATGTAATATTTTCCACCAAAAATGCACCGCCGCTAATAAAAACATGGGGAAATTAGAGACAATAAATATATTGCTATACTAGGTGACAGTCAAGACATTACAAACAAATACTGACATAGAGGGGATTGATAACACAAAGTAAGAAAAGTTAAGAAGGAACTTTTCTGTAGGACAAGAATAAATTCAGAAATGTAAGCCATAACTTTTTTATTGTTGGACTGTTACTGCTGATATGCCAGCAAGCATATAAATGCATGACATAAATTAATATATATTTTTTTATTTTGTATGTATCTACATTTTAGTTACCAAGTAGAATCTGATCTTAGCATGACCAATTTCAGGTTCAGCCCAGGTTACATTCAAAAGAATAACAACAAAAAAGTAACAATTGCAACAAACAGTGGAACATTGAGGCAATAAAAACTACTGACAAAATAAAAGAGAGATACTATGTTCAAGCTTCACACTATGCTGAAGTGTGCGTTGTGTAATCAGGAAAATGAAATCAGAAGAGCAGCAAGAAAAGAGTGAGAAGCAGGTTTTACCTTGGAAATTGTAAAGGCAACACAAGGTGTTCAGTGGAAAAAGCAAGAAATATGTAATGAAAAGACATGGATTCTGAGGTGACAGAAGCTACTGAGAAAATTAAAAGTTGTAAGATGACAGTGAGCAAAGAGAAAGGCAACCTATGTACATATCTAGGAATCAGAAACATACTGGTAACCAACAGAATAGCGGTGCACTTGGGGTGATGAGTGATGAAATTCACCTAGTGCAGAGTATTAAGTAGTACATTGTCTGTTTACTCAAATACTATTTTAGCTGAGAGTTGAGGTTTGAATATGGCAAAGCTGTAGTTAGAACCTGGTAGTAAAAGTAAAATGAAAATGTTAGACTGTCTAGCAGTAGACAGATTTGTAATATAATTTCTTCTTACTATGAGAAAGTGGGTGCTGCAAAGTAATCCCTAAAACTCTGATAAGCTGATAACTGCACTAGAATGCATGTTAATCAATGAACCATTGTTTATAACTGACTTCCCTGTTTGCTAATCTAGAACTGCAGTATGAAGTGTGGTATTATATAAAAAAAAAAAAAAACAGCAAGTAATAGTTTAACATGTTTAAATGTGAATGGGGGAATCACATAGCTAAATTCTGTTCCACTTCTTCTGAAGAAATGTTAATAGTAGAAGTGTTGAAATGGATGTGAGTGCAACAGATGTGTTAAGACTTCAGCTAGAGTTATTGAATCATCTTTATGATACTACATTAATGACCAAACCTATAAAATAAACTGTCCCTCGGATTTACTAATCTTCCATGCAGGACTAATCTAGTCCTGCACGGAAGCAGCAGTTTAAGAGGAGGAAGGCAGTGTGCCATGCATATTAATGAAGGCGCACTGCCTGAACTCTTAATGCTACACAGAGCATGGACGAGCGCAGGGGGCATGTCTGAGAGCTGAGCTCTCAGAATAAACATGCCTCTGCGAAGTAGAACACAAGAATGTGTAAATAAATGAGCGAGACTGCTCATAAGTGTCCGCATATCCCCACCAACAGTCTCCATGTGTTCAACAGCAAAAGTACAGTCAAATAAAATGAAAAAACCCTTTTATTTTTTTTTTTAAAACCCTGAGTACAGCTAACCATAGATGGGTGGGTTCGTCCATCACTTAGCTATGGTTAAAGCAGCTGAAAAGGCTGAAGAGGATAACAAGGAATATATATGCAAAATAAAGCAGCACAGCAATAGTGTAGTGGTTAGAGTATCCACCTAATGAACAGGTATTCCCGGGTCAAGTCCCACTGCAGCACATGTCATTTTCCATGTGAAATCTGTATATGAACATATTTTTACATCTTATTGCTGTATAACATAATAACATTTAAATGTGAACTGGAGTACTGCATTAAATGCACATGTGAAGTGTCAGTGTCATAATGAATAAGGCACTAGTAAGCATGTTTAAGCACAGATAAGCAGTAGTATGCATATATAAGCACTAGTAAGTGTGTTTAAGTGCATTTGCATGGGGGTAAGCACTGCCTACAGAGATTAAGCAAAGTAGAAGCTAACTGAGTGTAAGAAACTGTAATCTGAGATGAGCAGTGCTTACCGTAACGCAAACCCATGCAAACCTGCTTACAACTGCTTTAAAGTGCCTTAATCACTCTGGATCCAATGGCCCATGTTCTGCCCAGCAACAAAATAAACGGCCTCTGCAAGGCTCAAACTCAGGACCCTGTACACTATAGTTAACCACTAAGCCATCATAGCAATAGTCGTGCTCACCACAGGAAAATCAAACCAAACATGTGAACTGAATCCATGTACAGTGTGAAGTGGTATAACCTGCTACATAACATAAATATGTGAACTGGAGTAATGCAGTAAGGCCAGATGTGAGGTGTTATTGCAATAAAGTGTTGAAGTTCCCAGGATCCCATACGGCGTACGTACACATGAATCAAAAATACAAGACACATATATAAAATATAATGAAGAAGACATCAATGCCAAAAGGCAAATATCATGCAAATCAAATATTAAGCACCGTTAAGAGTTGCACAGCACTGCTGCCCAGACTACTGGCAGGATACTACCAGTGGGAGAAACAGTGTCAACCTGCAAAGTCTAATCTTAAACAAATGCATGTTTGTCCCTAGCAGAACAACCCCAACAATTCTGCTAAAAAGAGTCCTCGGGGTAACATATCATGCCTTACAGGTAAGCAAAGAAGAATATGTATGTTTGTGGACTAAATGTGTGGGAACCCTGAAGATCCATGGGGTGAGACAACGTACATGATGGGTCCTGAGAAGTGGAGAGTGGGCAATGCGTAGTGGTGTGTTGAAATTCAGATGGAACCTGTAGGAAGAATGATTGATGTGAAGGAGGAAGGGAGGGGGTGCAGGGAATGATGGATAAGACATTAAGGGCCGAGGTGTGCTGGGGTTGGACGGACCCATTGTAATGGGACTGCCCCATGGATGTAAGCGAGAAAGGCGGGCGGGGACAGGAAGGTAACTGAGACATACAATTTCCCATGGCTAAGCACGGTATGAGTAATATGTATGTTGTATAACCCATGGAATAACATATATATATATATATATATATATATATATATATATATATATATATGAACTGGAGTACAGCTGCTACGAAGGAACATATATATATATATATATATATATATATATATATATATATATATACATATATATATGTAAAACCTAGAGTACTGCAGAAAATGCACATGTGAGGTGTCACTATCATTATCCATAAAGCAGTAGTCAGGTTAAGCAGCAAGAAGCAGTAGTAAGCATATGTCAGCACCAGTAAGTGAGTATAAGGCCATGTGCGAGGGTTTGTGTGAAAGTAAGCACTGCTAATTTCCAGTTACAGTGTCCTACACCCAGTAAGTCTCTAAATTGCTTAACCTGTGTAGGCAGTGCTTATCCCCATGCAAACCTGCTTACAACTGCTCAAAAGTACCTTAATCACACTATAACTAATTGCCCTTGTTCTGCCTAAAAAAAAATAAATTGCCTCTGCAAGACTCAAACTCAGGAACCTGCACACTATATTCACAGTAGTTAACCACCAGGCCATCAGAGCAATAGATACAAATGCGGTATCAGCAAATTAATCCTCACCACAGGAAAGTCAAACTAAACATGTGAACTGAATCTATGTACAGTGTGATGTTGGATAACCTGCCACAGAACATAGGTCTGTGAAATGGAGTACTGCAGTAAGCATAGATCTGAGGTGTGATTGTAATAAAGTGTAGAATTTCCCAGGTCCCCATACAGAGTATGTACACATGAATCACGGATACCAGACACATATATAACCTGTAATGAAGAATAAATCATTGCCAAATGGCAAATATAGTGCTAATTAACTATTAAGCAATGCTAACTACAGCACAGCTCTAGTTAGCAAGTGTAAGCAATGTGTAGCGGAGCCAATTCAGTCTGCCTAGTGGTATACCTCTTTTAGCAGTGCCAACATTATGTAAGCAGGTATGCACATAGCTTAGCCTTTTCAAAACTGGCCAATCACGGGAAAGTGCAAATAAATGGCTGTATTTAAACCCCACAGGCGGGAATACTTCTCATAACTGGTTGTAGCTTCCTACTGGAGGCAGAATGGCTGGTGTGGGTGAAGGCACTTGATTTAGAGCGCAGCGCTGGGGCATCCAGGAGTCAAAAATCATGGTATGGCTGCTGGTAAAACACCATGATCAGAGACTACTATAGGGCCAATACCAGGGCTCGCAGTATAAAACGGAGGCCTGGGACAGTCTCACCCATGACCTCACCAGTGCCACCGGTATCCCCCAGACTGGTGAGCAGGTCAGGCACCACCATGCTGACCTGAAGCGGCGGAGGGAGGATGTACTGGAACAGTGGATCCAGGAGTCTCAGCAGATGCCCAGTGCCCCAGGACTGAGTAAGTACTCATTCTACTAAGTAGTAAATAATTGCCTAGCTTGTGTATACTATGGATAGGTATGGCTAAATATTACTGCATTTTTCTAACAGCTGCAGATGAGCGGGCTGTGAACCAACAAGCCCATGATGCTAGGCTGCAAAGGCTGCATCATGAGGCAGGTTAGTAATCAGTCTGCATGTGCTGTCATAACAAATAAATATAAGAAACTTAGAAAGTGTTGTACCAGTAGAAATAAATGTGTAATAGTCTGTGAATAAAGGTATAACCCCTGGAGTGCTTCTGTTTACTCTTCTCTCATATATTGGCGATCTGACCATACTATAAATAGTACTGTAGTATCTTAAGGAGTGTCACCAACACTGTGGTATGCAGATAAAATGGGCATGAAGTCCTGCATAAAAATGTTGAAAGTGCCAAGAGGTCAGTTATATTGTACAAGTTAGGGATACTTATACAGAAAACAGTCGAAAGCTGTACATTAATTCTCTGATAGCACAGTGTACTGTGATGTTAGCTATATTTTGTCACACACAGCAGGGGTTTGAATCCTGGGAGTGCTACTAAGTTTTATGCATAATCATACCCCACAACTGTACAGATTTTGATACAATGTTCAGATAGAAAGCTGTATGCATAATTACACCAAACAACTGTACAGAATTTGCTAGAATGTTCAAATTAAAAGTTGTATGCATATTCATACCCCACAACTGTTCCAATCTGTCCAGCATGTACAGATAAATGGCCCTTATCATAAGCATGGTACCCTGTTCCCCTGAAAATCCAGTGTGATGTTCCAAGAATTGTAGGCAGCTGTCAATCACATATAACTGATACTCAAATGTGTACATAGTCAGAGATTATATATGGAAACAAACCTATCATTCTAGCACCTCACTCAAAGTGTATGATAGCAATTCTCAACATATGTTGCATTAACACCTGCAGCCTGTCACGCCTGTATGTAAGACACAGGTCATGTATATAATAATCTATAAAGATACCAGTGTACAATATAAGGCCATTGTGTAGTGTAATAATACATGTAAGGGAAAAACCACTGCAGTGACTAAGAATGTTGTGAAAACTGCAAGGATATATTAGTTGTTAATTGAACTCTCTCTCTCAACCGTGCCATATGTGCATACTAACACAATGACACTCCTCAAATGCCATGTGTACACTCCAACCTTTTGTTGGGACATATCTCCTAATGGTTTATAAATATTCACATTTATTTCTATGCATGTGCCATGTAAAAATACACCCATATTGGTGGCCTGTTGCCATCAAGGAAACCTGCATGCTCCTGTAATGGCCACTGTTGTTCCATATATGCATGTGATCTGCTTGCTCTGCAACTGTGCTAATTCTGGTGTGTTGGGTTAATGGGAATACCTATGCACACTGTTATAACTAATCCTGAATGCTGTTGACTGCTACTAACCCATATCTGTCATAAACATGTGACAACACAGCTCGTAAGGGAAGGCCGGTCCCAGCGGACCCACCTGTCCCACCTCAGCTGGCCATGACACCAGGCACCAGCACATCTGGGGCCCAGCCTGGGACCTCCTCCTCTGTGGGCCCTGTGCCACTGCAGGGGATGGGGCTCACCCCTCCTCGGAGCGGACACGGAGGGGAACCTGTCACTCGTCAACAGGTCCAGGCCGTGGTGTGTAAGGAGCTCGATCTGGAGTATTGAGAGCAGCTATGCCAGCTTGAGGGCCGAGTGACGTTATTAGAGGGTGAGCCTGCCCCTCATACACAGCCCCCAGCACAGCCACCTTTAGGACCATGAAGCTGCAGTGGTGAGTGCCCATTGGTGGGGACCTCAGTCTCATTGTTTCCAGTTGGGGGCTCATGGGCTTGCGACTTCCAAACATCCCACCCCGTCCAAGGTGTTTACCACCCACATGTGTCATATACCGACCCTGTATGCATCTTGTGTGTCTTGTCTGTTAACCTACCCAACCTATATATAACCAAAAATACACCGAGGTACCACACAATAGCATCTTTAATTACACAAAAAATAAGAACAGTGGTGAGCGCTTTCGCAAAACTAATTGCTTCATCAGACAAGAAAATAAAACACTCCATTGCTTATATACAGATGGAACCATTGACTCAATCACTGATGTCATAGGTCAATTAAGGCATTAAAGCTATTTAAACCTTATTAATGTAGAAAAGGCTACATACAGAGAAAACTGCATATAAAAGACACATATAAAATATTACATGTAAATGCATATAAAAACTGCATACAAAAACTATATACAAAATTGTTGGTAAAGACCTAAGTAATGTGCATAGATATAAACTCCATAAATACTGTAGCTATGAAAAAATGCGATAAAAATCTAGATCTAGTCATAAAATCTATCTACAATATGTATGTGTAACTAAAAGTAGTCTATGTCTCTAAAATAAATATAAGTGTAATGGGTGTATGAGGTGCCTAAAATTAAACATGTTTGAGGCGTCTTGCTTTCAAGAAAGGAACCAAGGAAGTAGAGCCATTAAGGCCTGGATATTTATCTGCATTCAATTTAATGATCCATCTCTGTTCACAGCTTTCAGTAAAGTTTTCTATATCCCCTCCTCTGATATTTTTGTTTATGCGCTGTAGCACAAAAAACTTAAAAGAATGTGAATTATCTGTATTAATAATATGCTGGGTGAGTGCATTAGTGGGTTTCTTATTTTTGACATCACGAAGATGTTCTAGGATTCTGTCTTTAAGAAATCTATTCATTTTACCTTCATAAAACACCGGACATTTCTGACAAAAACAATAATAGACAACATCAGTGCTCTTGCAATCAGCATAAGTATTAAGCTGTAACTGAAAATGCTTGGTGGGGTGGACATAGGTATTTATACTGTAAATATAGGGGCAGGCACTGCATGACCTGCAAGGAAAAGTGCCCTGACGTAAAGAAGGGATGGCTTTCTTAGGCACATCCTTGTTACATAACTGCTTCTTGAGTGACATATTGTTCTTGAAACTGAATAGTGAATCTTTACAGGTAATAACCTGCAACTGTGGTACCTCTTGTAATAGGTGCCAATGTTTCTTAATTACGTCAACATATTGGTTGACGTTACTTGCAAACTGTAACACTACTCTAAATTCATTATGTGGCCTAGAGTTTATGTTGGATGGATTATTACATGGAACTACCTCGTTGTTGTTAAAATAAGGTCTACATTTAGTTGATCTCATATGCCATGCATCAGATATAGTTTTATAAATTTCATCAGGTTGGTATCCTCTAGCTATAAATGCAAATTTTAAATTATTTAATGCTAGTAATGCATCCTCATCATCATCATGTAATCTTAATGTCCTATAAACTTGCCCTTTTAATACATTTCTCAGGATGTGCCTGGGATGCATACTAGTTTTGTGTAGGTATGTGTTCTTTCTGGTTGGTCTGTGGAAGATGCTACTCTTGAAGCAGTTAAATTCAGCTTTAGCTAGATCTACATTAAGAAAATCAATCTCAACTGCAGATAGCCGGTATGTGAATTTTAAAAAGTCAGTGGTGGTATATGTGTTTCTTCCCAGCAGACTAGCACAAGGTTGGCGTAGCTATTTGCACAAGGAGTGCCCATAGCCACTCCAACCTGTTGCAGGAAAAATTTCTCTTCAAACATAACAACATTATTCTCTAATATAATTTCTAAGAGACTGCATATAAGTTGTATCTTACTATTTGAAAAACATCTATTTGTTGACAGGAAATTTCTAACCATTTCAATACCCCAAGTATTAGGGATACTGGTAAATAATGACTCAATGTCCATTGTAACCAATACAAAATCAGTGTCATTGGTAATAGTGTCCATCCTGTTATGTAACCTTTCAAGGAACATTTTAGTATCTCTTAGAATGGTATGACAATTCTCTAATAATCCATGTATTGTACCTTCAACAAAGATGGATAAAGGCTCGGTGCACCACCCAGCCCCTGACACTATGGGACGCATTGGTGGTGAGACCAGATATTTATGTACCTTAGGTAAACCATAAATTCTAGGTATAGTGGGTTTGAGAACATTAAAATACTTAAATAATGGTTTGTCTATCAATCCAGTAATAAGAAGATCAAACATAAGAAATGACACTTTATCAGTAATAGCATTGACCATAATTTTAGAGACTGATTTATAAGTTTCATTGTTAAGTAAAAGTTTATACATTTGTTGTAGATACAATTGTTTATCTAATAAAACAATGCCTCCTCCTTTATCAGCCTGTTTAATAACTAATGACTGCAAATTCTTTAACTCTTGTAAGGCTCTTTGTTCGTTAGGAGTGAGATTACTAAAGTAATAGTCACTAGAATCATGCTCACCTATGTCCCCGAAAGATAGTTCACAGATATCTAAAAACTTTTGAACACCTGGTGGGGTATTCAGGATAAAACTACTAGGCTGCCTGTATACATTAGTCCTTGTTCCTGACTCATTAGGAAACATAGATTTCAATGATAAATTTCTGCCTAGTAGCTTTAAGTCTTTAATCATTTCTGTTACGTTGGCTTTTTTTGCTGGTATAAAGGACAAACCTTTGTTTAATAAATTAATTTGGTCAGTATTAAGTTCAAAAGAAGAAATGTTTATGACCAAACCTGTATCTAAGTTCTTCTTCTTTTGGGTGTTTGGCCTGCTCCCTCTTGCTGATTTAGTTTTGCGAAAGCGCTCACCACTCTTCTTATATTTTGTGTAATTAAAGACACTATTGTGTGGTACCTCGGTGTATTTTTGGTTATATATAGTTCTGGTTTTGTGCACCTGGGTTTTACCTGAAGCCGTTTCTCTTTTTATACAACCAACCCAACCTACCTCCCCAAATATACCTACTACACCTCCGCAACATCCCACTCTCACCTGAAAAAAAGAAGAAAAAGGGCAATCTGTTCCCACAAAAAATCTCACCCCATACATAGCTGTCCATTTTGCACACGTGTCCACTGGACACATGTAATCTTGTCTAATTGGCATCATACTGAATATATGTTGTCCTCACCCCTCTTCCAGGGGATTGAGGGTCCAAATGCACCTGCAAATATAGTGTATATGCACAGCTTTTGCTGTAGAAGAAATGGGCAGCTATGGACCTTTCCTATACCCTTCCTGCACATGCCTAGCTATTTTCCCTACTGTCTTTCCCTCTTTGTGCCCCGTTTTTCACCACTTTCCTATCAACCCCTTTTTTTTTTCTTTTAAAGGAATTAGCATGGGGGTAAGCAGCAGTAAGCAGGTTTGTGCAGAGGTGAGCACTGCTAAAGTCTGGTTACAGTTTCTTATACTCGGTTAGCTGCTGAATTGCTTAACCTGTGTAGGCATTGCTTAGCTCTGTGCAAACTTGCTTACAACTGCTTCAAAGTGCCTCAATCACTCTGCAGTCAACATCCCTTGTTCTGCATAAAGGCTCGAACTGAGGACCCTGTACTCCATACACAAAGTGATTTACCACTAAACCATGGCATATATACATAACCTGAAGTTTTCACAAACATTTCATGCAGCACAATCAGTCAACAGTACAGGAAATGTATTATTATCACACCACATAACCTATTAATGCAAGAAGTCTGGACAAAGTATGCCACACTGTGGGTACAAATAGGGATATATGTCAACTAATGCTCTGATACACTTAAAATGTTGCTAGATACACAGTTATATGTATTAGAACACATATGTAGAAGGAGATGAAGTCTGAAACACAAAAGTGTTGCCACTAGTTACTGACTTCAATGCTGCGATCATCCATGACAATTGCCAAGTGAATGAGGAACAGGCCATAATATGAGCCGAACATGCATGGACATATGGACAGATATATATCTGTAAATGTAGACAGATAGACAGCTATATGTAGATATATAGATATATATATATATATATATATATATATATATATATATATATATATCAATGTATGACTCACAAATAATCATATAACAGCAATTGTATATAGATACATATGTTCATATGTGTGTATATATATATATATATATATATATATATATATATACAGATGTATATATCTATAGATACATATATATATATATATATATATATATATATATATATATATATATATATATATAGCCATATGAGATATATATATAGACACATATACACACACAAAAGGTATCAGTAGCCATACATATGTAGAAGTAGTGTGGAAGTACTGGGTGCAAAGTATATCCCTCAACTGGCACCTGTGAAATGTGTAGTGTGGCAACCATTCCCACAAATGAGAATACTGACATTAAACATATACCCACCCCACCCACAATTCAAAGGACATGACACGACACACAGGTATGCATACATAGATAACCTTTATTCCTATACTATACAATAATGTATGCCAGCACTGACACCACATAAGGTTTGAAATATGTAATCGGTCATGAATGCAAGGCCCACAGAAAACAGTAGATGCAAGCAATGTGTATATATACCATACTATGCCGTCCAGGCCAAGGCCTTCAGTTAGTACAACAGTTGGAACAGGATTTGCCTTCAGGATATGTAACAATCAACAATTACAGATGTAGTTCAGCAGCCTCCAATTACACCCTGCAGTCAAGCCCTAGGGGGAAAAGTAGCACTTGTGTTATTGTCACAGTATCATGTATATAAAATTGCTTAACCTAACATCTGACTATCACACTGATGACCCACTTCTTAATAGTTATATCACTGAAAAGGTGCCATAGCCTAGGTTAATGGCATAGAATCCCCCCCATAAAAGGCTGTACAAGGGCAAGGAACACTGTGTACCACACACTTACCTCAGGAATGTACAAGGGCACATATGTGTTCTCCAGCTGTTGCCCCCATATATATGGACATGGCCCAACAGTTGCTGTGGGAGTCCATGACATCACTGGGATGATAGCAGTAATGCTAGCAGTAAATAATGATAGGCCATTACCTAACAACACTTCCTGTATCATAGCAGGACAAAGACTGTCATATATGTAGAGGACAGAAGCAGGAACATAGGGCCATATTTGCATTACTGCTGTTACACACCCTGGAAATTTCTGGTGTTACAGGATTCGTTGCAGCATACCCTTATGCAGGGATACAACATTGAAATACAAATGGATGTAGCCATGTACTGATAGCACTCAACAGACAGAATGCCACAGATATATTTGGGACAATACCTGTGTGGTGCACAGACAAAACCTAACAGCCAAGTCCCCTGCTATCATATGGATAGGCCTACAGTTGAGAGCTATGCGGACAGACAACTTTCCATGAAAAGTACCATGTACACAGAAACTCTTAAGAACAGCAAGATACATTGCACACAACAACACTACTCACGCTGTCTGTAGGTCTGGAACCTTACCCAAATGTGGAATTGGCCTGTGTTTGCAGGTTCTGCTGTAAGAGGTGTTGCTACCTGCTGTCTTTAACACTGATGTCCACACACAGGAAGGATGTCTTCCATACTGTAAAGGTGAAGGGACAATGCCCACAGAAGACAGCAATTTATAGTACAGGGTTGCCATGACAGTGGTTATCTGAAGTACTACACAGCAGGCTGCATGCAATTAGCAACTGGTGGACATTGATAGATGCAGAGGCCATCTGATAATGTGCAATACCAACAAAGGACTGCTGCACTCTATTCAAACCTGTGCAATCACTCTACTGGGGAGAGAGGGGGGAGAGAGAGAGAGGAGAACCTTCAAGAAGGTTCACAAAGCTAAGGGTTGCAGGTATGTGAAACAGATATGCATATACTGGCATGTAGTATGTGGCATAGAATAACAGGACGTATACTGTGAAAGGATGTGTATGTGCCATCAGTACTTGTTCCTGTAATGATGTTGTGCTCAACAACTGCACTGGACAGTAGTATCAGTCCCTGTGGGCAGTGGGACATACCTGTCAAATGTGCAGACCAGCAGTGAATGGCAAAGATGTGACCCATGATATCTGTGTTCTGTAAATTACTGTGGCCAATGGCTGGTGGGGGTATTAATACCGGCATTATATACACACGGGTGAGAGACCACACCACCTGCAGGACAGTCATGTTAAAGTGTAGCATAGCATGCCCAACTGCCATAGAAGTATAATATGCTTATCTAAAGTTTGTCACCATATATAGCCCCCCCTAATGTTAGTCTGTGTTCACACGTGACACCTGTCTGTGTTGCAGCAAGACAGAACAGTTCAGCTGTGAATTAAAGAGGGTACATGAGTGTGGGACAGATGTTCGTATGCACCCCACATACAGATACATATATGTGTGATATATATTCACAGCTGTATATATGTACAGAACCTCGGACAGTTATACATTTATATAGGTATGTAAACAACACAGAATGATATATACACATATATGCATATATATATATATATATATATATATATATATATATATATATATATATCTACATATATATATATATATATATATATATATATATATATATATATATATTAATATGTGTGTGTGTGTGTGTGTGTGTGTGTGTGTGTATACCGGCAGATATATGTGTGTGTGTGTATGTCGACATATATATATATATATATATATATATATATATATATATATAGATATATAGATATAGAAATATATATATATATACACATGTCAGTACATTTTCCCTGCCATGACATGTGTGAGAGAACATCACACATCAATACACAACATACCTACACACCAGTACATGGCTGCAAGATGGAGTTTGGAGTGAGGTGTGTAACCCATGTTTGGAACACATTGCAATTGTATAGGATGGTGAAATATATATGTTGGTGAAGGATATTAGGCACATATTGGTATGTAGGTCTGGTTGGGTGACAAACAAGACAGCATACAGGGCTGGTATATGACACATGTGGTGGTTAAACACTGTGGACAGGTAGTTAGCTTGGAATGTGGAGGTCATTGAGCCCCCACATGGGAACAAAGGGAACATGGTGCCCACCCATGGATAGTCACAACAGCATCTACATGGACATAAAGGTGCCTGGGCTGTGCACTGGGCAGGAGGGACATGCATGTCGAACCTTGTGTATGTGTACTGCATACCTCCAGGTGATATAGCACATACCCCATGTCACTGTGGACCTCCCTATGCCCAATACCCGTGACCTACCTGGGTGACAGACACATGTCTGTGTGTGCTCCATGGGGGGGCACCATCCCCTGATGTGGTTCCACATGAAGGTAGTGATGGAACTGTTGATAATGAGGTTGCATGGTGGGCCACGGATGTGATGTGGACTGGTAACATGTGCACATTAGGTTGGAGTGGTATTCCTGCTGGCAAATAACCCCTACACATACTGGTGTGTAACTGTCATGGAACATATGTGGGCTGTAATAGTCCACACAATCCCAGAACATGTCCAAGAGCATGCATAGATATCCCCGATATGACAGAATGGCAGATGTGTAGCAATCACATAGCAGGCCTACCACATGCATATGTGGAAACATAGTGGCAGTGACAATGGCATGCAGGTGAAATACCCTTTAACAGTCCTGCAACTCTAGTGTCCCCACAGGGAGCATGTCTATAACCACATAGCAGAAAATGTTGTACAATACAATATATGGCCCAATGGTACACATACTGGACACATACCACTAGCGTAGTGTGAACATTATGTTGGAGCTGATATGGTGGCAGGAGATGGATATGTGTATTGTATTATGGTAAACTTGACATATAAGTTGCTCAGACATATTTCCATCATTATGTCTTTCAGGAAGTATGGCACACCAGAGAAACCTTGCATACAGTGCCGCTCAGGAGGAGATCATCATCACCAGCATCATCCACAACTATCAGCTGCTCTTCTCATAAACAAGCATGGACCAGCAGGAGAGAGCAGCCATGTGGACTGATGTGGTCCGCAGGGTGAATGAGGTGGGGTTGCATAGCCGAATTTATGAGCAGGTCTGCCACCATTGTAGTGACCTGCTCTGGCAAGTACAACATTATGCCACTGCTATGCGGAGTGACCACCTTGCAACAGGGGGGCCATAATATCCATTCCCCCCTCAGCAGAGTAGGGGAGCTGCTCATCAGCCTGGTAGCACCTGCCTGCCCGCAAGAGCTCCAGACCTATACAGTCATGGAGGTGGGTGCTACTCACACACCACACATTGAGCATGCAGGTAAGGTTCCAGGGCATATCAGTAGACTACTGTAGTGTATGCATCTGTACAAGTATATATGCATGTGTGAGATATGGGGTATGTTGCTGTGTAGCACCGATACGCAGTAATGCATAAACTGTAGTACTGTGGACTTCAACTGTTGTTGTACTGTAATATTGCAGCCACCCTGTATGACATCAACTCTATCTCATGTCAATGTAGGTACCTCTGGGATACCAGCAAGGCAGCAGCCAGATGCCGGTGAGTATGGTTTAAGGTTATGCTAGGCAATTCACTGTGCATGTCATAGCTAAGGTGTAGGCCATGTACACATCTAACACACCTACCCATAATGCATGCTGTACATGTGAACTGACACAGCACACACCTCACTAATGGGATTACCAGCCTCAAACACATGCAGTACACAGTCCAACTCAGACAATTGCGGCTACAATCCAGTGCACATTGCCCAGGCACAGCTGACATCTGCCCAACATACACAGCTATATCATACACAGAGCAGTTGAACATGCTACATATAATGACATCCCACTCCCTCTGCTAACTCACGCTCCAGAGACCTAAACCTAATCAACACATTACACAGAACTTACTGGAGGTATAGGGCCCTGTCCTGGGGAATCACCACACTCTGGAATGGACTACCCATACATGTCAGGCAATGCTACTCATTGGCCCTCTTGACAGAAACACTTGGCAATTGGATAGGGAATGGGGAATATTCCCTGGGCAGCATGTGTGTACCACAGCCTGACAGGGGCATAGGGGAATAACATTAGTTGCTGGTGCATGGCAGGGAATCCCTGTGGCTAGGCTTATGTAGGCCCCAGGACCAATAGACCAGTACTCACCTATGAACCTATGTGTACCACAGGCAACATCAGCCAGGGCCTAATCATGGTCAATAATGGTCTCTACACTCACCATAGGTACAGTAAAATGTCTCTGTGGTTGGTCTAATGGTAATCTACCACTCATACATGCACCACTGATGATGACATATGTGAAAACACATCAAGCAGTCACTAAACACGTGTCCACAAGTGATCCAGGAACACACAGAGGCTGTGAGCAGCAGCAGAAACACACCTGACACACAGAGACACATCCTGTAATGGTGTGTACACCCGTGAGGTATGGTGCACATTACATACCAAGGTGCTGAATAGATGCACAGCAATGTTGTGAACATGAGTGCAGTGGGTTCCAAGGGGGAGGGCCATCACCTACAAACAGAAGCCATGCATCCCAGCCATGTATAATGTTGGTAACGGGGATTGACTACAGCTGCACTGCATGCTGTTCAGCCCCACATCTTGAATACTGACATGTGTGTAATTACAGATATGTGTGTGATACTGTACTGCACCATCACCTGCTATTGTGTGTGTTATGGGGTTGCAGGAGCTGTCTGTAGGTGCTGTCTGGTGTAGTGTATGGGTTGCCATGTATGTCAACTGCATGTGTGTCTGTCTGTGTGTGTGGCCATGTCTGCACGTGTGTGTGTGTGTGTGTGTGTGTGTGTGTGTGTGTGTGTGTGTGTGTGTGTGTGTGTGTATATTTACTGTTTAGCGGTGTTGTACAGGTTGTACAGTCTGTTCCCTGTTTTCCCCTCACAGGTGGCGAGATGGGGCTGGGTCCACCCCGCAGGGAATCTGATGTCACTGATACAGACAGTGACCATGAAGATAGGTGTGTTGAGGCACAGGAAGGGTCATCAGGGACTTCAGCTGGGCCACCAATTGACAACCCACACTTATCTACAGCATCCACGCACACACTCACACTGCCTCTACACACCTCATCACCATTGGCCCTAGCTGAGGGACAGCCTATGGCTGGCATGGGCCAGGGCAGTGTCGTATCTATGGCATGTGTGTCAGGACACAGCAGCCATAGGCAGATGTCTGGTGGGGTATCACATAGGCAGATGTGCAGGGGTGCTCGTAGGAGCACTGCTGGCCATCATGCACCTGGCAGACGTGCAACATCTATTTCAACCACACACATGTTCCAGACTGTCATGGAGGCACAGGCACAAATAAAACGGTCCACCAGGCAGGGTCTAAGGGCGCAGAGGGCTCATCACCTCTGTAACTGACAGCATCCAAAACATAGTGGGTGCCATCCATAATTACACTGAGGCCATGAATAGGAGGTGGGGTGAGACAGTGGAACTCATCCAAAATGTCATGTCCATGCATCAGGACAGGACGTGATGGTTATGACAGCCACATGAATGTATACCAGCAACACCAGCAGCAGGAGGTTGCCATGGATGTCCAAACAGTCACAGCCGCTCCCGTAGTGGCATTACCAGCCCCAGCACTGTGGGGGGGGGAGGCTGTCCACAACCCGTCATAGCAGACCACTTGCACGTGGCCCTGGCCAGTCCCAGGAGGGACTTGGATCCAGTGGATGTCTGTCAAACTCAGGGGAGAGTACTCAGTCTGGCTCTGTACCTGATACTGCCTGTAGCACCCCTGCCAGGCACAGGTTCCGTGTACATGGCCTGAGACGGTGAACTGCAAACCCTGCCAGGTACAGTCTGCAGCTGTCCCACAATTCTCTGTATAGGACAGCCACATGTAGGAACTGTGTGCATGCAGACACACACACACATAAATAACAAACCTAGGGCATGCACATACATGCACAAACATCACCAGTGGCCCATAACAATACTCAGCCCACTGACACACACACGTTGTCAATTGTATGGCACAGCCTAGGCCTCTGGCAAACCAACAACACACCCTGTGCATATGATGATATGTGTGCCACTGCCTGACATCCGTAACATTGATGCAGGGACAGGCTAACATGGTTCGGATGCACAAGGTGATTGTACAACAGTGTAACAATGGAATGATGTGTAGCATGTTGCCAGCAGTAAAGTGAAACACTAATATCTTGGAAGGTGTAGCTGTGCAGCCATGATGCATCATAGCTTTAATTAACAATGTTGTATTGTTGTCACCAGTATCTGTTCAGATTGTGTTTGTCCATGTACCACATGGCTAATGGGTGTAGTGGTGCCAGAAGGCCTTCTATAGTGGACACCGGTAAGTGTAGTGAGTGGTACAAATGCCATGGCTGGGTACAACACACAGTGACTTTGGTTAGGATGCAGTACAGGTACAGGACTGTACACATGGAGGTATGTCCCCATGCAGGTAACACATCTGTTGCACATGTAATCCCACCAAGACAGGATAGGCACAACCACACAGTGCTATATATGCAGTCTGCAATGTGGATGACATTGAACATGCTAACAACAGGGTGTCCCTCTCCCCACTCAACTGCAATCTTCACCTAAGTAACATGTGTGTGCCAATGCCAGTGACACAGCCCTACCCTTAGGAGAGTGTGAGGCACTCAACTACTGTGAATGGTGTAGACAACAACTAACAACCTGATTACATAAACTGTACAGTATTACAGGCAGCTATGTGGGGGGATAAATGCAACAGTAACTGCAATTATGGCAGTCGTGCCCACAACAGCCACACCCAGTGAGTTATAGCAACCCCAGTAGTGCTGCACACCTCAACAGTGTGGAGGAAGGCATTGACACATCTATGACTAGTGAAGGACTGTATGCCCATGGGATGGCACCTGTGGTATGTTGGCATATTTCGAGCAGTCCTGGTGGAAACATATCCTGTGAACGAAGGTAGATACCATAACAACTACACACATTCCTACAAGCGGGATGGTGTACAAAAGCCTGCTATGATCTACATAGGCATTGTGCACCTCCTAATCCTCATCTACACCTGGCAACCAGAAAACACACTAAAAACTAGGTAAAAAACAACAGCTGGACAATGCACATAAAACCTCACTGCCTTTATCAAATTAAATAAACCACAATACTGTGAAGCGCTTTTCATTTAGTCCATTGACTAGTCTGATGAAGTTTAGTCATCTGTCATCTACACCTGTCATGATTGGGCTAAGGAGGTATACCAGGTTCAGGATGTATTCTCTGCCTTTGAGAAGCCCAACATTGGTGGGGTCCCATGTGTTGAGATAACCAGTGACACTGGCCATTGATTCATTGTTGGTATGTTCCATGTCCCTGCAGACCATGGTCATCAGACTATCGTGTAGTAGTTCCCAGCTGACATGGTGGGTTTGTGGATGTCCTTGCCAACATTGGTGAAACCTTTGTCAGGTATAGGGCTATTGGATTGTATGATGGATCCCAGCTACTTACAGCACCTGCCCAGGGCGTTTCCCCAAGCATGACATATCACTTGACTGTACTGCATGATATATTAGTAATGCCAGCCTTACATCCTACAGGTTGGATGGCGTTCTGTTAACATGTACTGCCCTTGTCGTGTAGGGTCCTGCTTATGGGATCTACTAAGGTTGGTATTGTATTGCAGGCCAGACGTATTTGGCTGGGGGGGCATACCTATCCATGCCAGATGTATGTTCTTTGGGTCTCTCAAACCCATCAATGGTGCATGTGGACATATATGTTGTGGTTACATTCCCAGTTCCATCTACAGATGTATGCCCATATATGCCTATATTGATATATATATATGTGTTCACCTTTGATATGGGGACAATCATTCCTTCGAACGGCCCTTTCTGCAAACCGAAAGGACTAACCCATCATTTCTTCCTGCACCACAGTTAAGAGAACTGCAGTTCTAAAGGCACCTTCGCTGACACTCGATCTTCAAGTTGGAATACATATCGTAATGGCGGGGGGGCATGACTCCCTGCACCCCACCTCTTGGGGAAAGGGTCCCCCACAACCCCTCTACTGTGATATATGAACTCCTAGTGTGTACTACAGTGGGGATAGGCAATTATTCCCCATCCCCACTATAGTGGCATCCGCAACCAAATTGCCTAATCTGCAATGAG